>NC_064898.1:14634155-14937185 GCF_929443795.1 Astur gentilis
TGTATAGGGAATCTAAACAACTAGATCAGTTGCAGCTACCTATAATGTAGATATCTGACATTAAAGGAGAATGAATAAAGTGCATTTAGAGGCACTTTACTATTTCCTTGATCTTCACATTGTTTTCTTAATATCACTATTTTGTATACAATGCCCTGATAAAACTTAGTAGAAGATGGCAAAGGATTCCTCTGATATTTGTAAGAAAAGTAAAAAAAGGCAAGTACAAAATCCCTTAGCTGTGTTAGCCCTTCATTAGTAAAAGGTGAAGCAACAGTTTTTTACTCCTCTCCGTGCAGCAGTGAACTATTTTTTTTAAAAGGTACGCAGGAGATTAGGATAAGAGTGTAATACTTTTCCAAACAATTTCCAAACAAAGGCAAATCCAGCCTTCCAGCCTTTAACCTCACAGACTTCCTTATTGTGGCACTAACTGTATTGGAAGACACTGTTCCTGAAGGACAAAGATGATTGATAGCTTTAAATTTAAAACAACTTGGATATACACATTTAATTTTACACCTAATGTGTTTCATATTGTTCTGCAGTATAGAAAATCTAAAATTTACATGTATTAAAGGCTTTTACATTGACTTTTAAAAGAACTTTACAGTATGGTGAACTCCATCTTTTGCCTACCTGTTTGGTGATTAAAGTACGTATGCAGGAAAACCTCCAGCGCAGTCTGCTGAGCCTGAGTGACAACCTAATCTTCTGCACTTTGGGAAGACACTTATTGGAGAAAAGAGGGCAGCAGAAGTGCCACCACCATAATGCTGCATTAAATGTCCAGCTTCATATAACTAGGAGACTGAATCCAGCATACATAAAAGCAGCCAGCATTTCATGTTTATTGCTTGCAATTTCAGTGGAAGCAAAAGGCTTTCAAAATAACAAGGAAGAAATGGAAGTGCCTTTGTTATGCATCTACTTTACTGCATTGACTTTATAAAGAGTGTTGGAAACTATTTCCCTCTCTAGAAACACCTGCAATGTCAGAGAAACAATGCCTTTGGGTAGGTATTGATTTTAAGTAGACAAAGCAAAAGACGATTGTTATCATGTAAACATGCTCCTCAGCCTCAGAAATACAGCTTGAGTATTTCTGCCTGTTAAATACTTCCTTTTAAATGCCACCATTATTTAAACACTTCCAAGTTATTTGAGTGCTTCTCAGTTCTCTTAAGTCAGAGTTGAAAAGGGACTTAATAGATATATATGTACAAAGGCTAGAAAACCTTCCTAATTAAAAGTGGAAGGAGGATCGATATTTTTTTTACTCATAACACTAATTTCTAATGTACAAATAGTGAGAATGATGGAAGAAACAAGCAAGTCCTAAACTCTCAAAATAATTTTTCATAGCCATGCTCTATTGAATTGCAATTCTATCAGTAATTTTTTGGACACACCCTAGAAAATTTAAATACACTCATATATTTTAGTGTCTAAAATCGAACTACACAAATAGCAGCTGTTGATATACATACTTATCATAAATAACTAATGTGAAATCTTCTGCCTGTGAAAGGATCTCATCTGTGTTTCATCACTTCATTTAATCCAACTATCTCATTTAATACGTGAGGTCACACTGCAGTATTGTTTAAGTTCCCAACATCTTGTTACGCAGTATTAAATCTCTACTCCTTTGCATACATTCTTATTGCTGGTCTGTTAGAAAGAAATAGTTTTTCTCCCCTGTCTGCACTTGTCCTTCTTCAAAATAATAGGTGAATGGGACTAGGATATAATCGATATGATAAAGAAAATCCAAACTGTTGAACAAATACACATTCAGCAAGTAATGCAGTAAACCAGTGATTTCTGACCAACAGTCCTGGAATCCTCAGTCGGTCATGAAGAGATGTTACAGAAATATGTAGGTGGTGAATAGAAGCCTATTGCTTTTACAAGGATTTGAATTAAACACTTGAGGCTGAAGATGCAAGGTGGTCTATAACAACCTCTGAGAGATGGCACAATTTAATGTTCTGAAGTTTGGAAATAACTATTATAGAAAAAAACCCAAACACCTATAATTGCAGATTCAAGAGGCCAAAGGCAAAGGAAGTAAATACAATGTAGAATAATGTGACAATGGAAAATAATGTAATATAGTGACCTCTCATCAGAGAACGGGAAGTTTAGTTCCAAAAAGTTTAGTTTGAAAATGATTAATCTTAATACAACACAAATAAAGTCCATCAGCAGAGCAAACACAACAGAGCAGAACGTATTCATTGAAAATAAAACTACACCCATTAAGGCAAAAAAAATAATTTTTTTGTTCATTAGTTTGACATTACTTTTGTTTATCTCAGCCTTGATTTAGGTCCATTGTTTTCTAGTTAACTTAATGGTTGTGTTCTTGGTCACTGGGATCACTGGGAAAATAAATGAAATTGTTAACAGTTTTCCTAAGTGTCATTTTGTCTTTTTATATTACTGCAGTGAAATTCTCCAGAAAGCTTGTGAACATTTCCTGAAGCATTTTGTAGGCAAAGACAATGACTGGTCAGTCTTGTTAGATCTTATAGACACTGCCTTTCAGTAGAGCTGGCATAGATGCTCATGGCACAGTGCCTGTAGAGAAGGCACGTCCAATACATCAGCTATGAAGGGAATGCAAATTCTGTTTGCTTCCAGCAGACTTCTGAATAGCTGTTTGGTAAAATAGCTGTTGTCCTGCCTTTTTTCTTATATAATGTGAAATGTAATCTCCAGAATCATTAAGTTTATGTAATCTTTGGGGAAAAAGAAAAAAAAAGTGTTTAAATGTTTAAATAGATTTTGCTTAAAAGCAAGTGTCTATTGCCCAGCTAGCCCCATCCTAAGCATCCACCTTAATGTATCTCAGGTATGAAAAGTTTCAGTGAAGGTTCTTACCGTGTCCTTGTTTTTTCATCTTTATGTGTAAATAAGAAAAAGCAAAAAAGTTATGTGTTAGAGGATATACATATGTACGTATCTGAGCAGATATTCCAAGGTTGTTTTGTACTGAGAGTCTACACTTGTGAATTATATCAACGACGAGAAAATGCACAGAGTTTTTGCAAGCATTCTGAGAAGAGCTCTAGTACACTTGCAATGTGTAAGTGGTCAGCACACATCTTTACTATGGAAAGATGGCTCGTCATTCAGAAAGCACACACAGAGCCAAAAACCTTGCAGGATTCCAAAACTAGGTTCTTTCCCATTTGCTTATGCAATATGAATAATTTCATGTGTCAGCTGATTCCAGCAAGCTTTCACAAGAGTCTTAAAAATCTAAGTTTTCTACACATGAATTCTAGCCCATACGTGGCCTCAAACTGCTTATCTAGACATGGAAGGTCAAGCTTAGTATGTCTTCATATCTGAGAGAAAGGTTTCAAGTATTGCTCACAACAGCAAAAAGTGGCAGACATTCCTCTTTTCTCTGGAAGGAATGAACAGGACATGCTCTGTAGGTGCAACTCACAATCGTATGTTTTGGATACAAATGCAAATTCGAAATGCATTTTAACTACAGTGAACTAAAATAATTTCCATTTTCTTCATATTCTATCTTACAGCAAAGAAATTTGCCTACACTTTCTGTATAATGTGTGATTTTTCCCCAAGGTATGCCTATTCTTACTGGTTGAATCACAGAAACAGTATCAGAAAGGGGACATTTGCAATTCCTTTGCAATTCTTAACATAAGTAACTTCTGAAAGAACAAACACAATAGGCAAATACTATTTATTACATTCCCCTGTATGTTCTGTTATACCCCAAACCTTGTCTGTGGCATTAATCTGTTCTTTCATAAGTGAAGGATGGCATGTACAGGGGGAGATAGATCTGAATCTTATGATCCAGATGATATGTAGCAATGATGGTCAGGTGCTAAGCAGGAGAGAACATGCTCTCCCAGGATGACAGATATCAAGGTTTAGAAGGGGAAAATCAGGAGGAATCTGTCTGCTTTTCATTTGAGCCTGGGTGTCCTTCAATATCTCCACCGGTAAGCAGAGAGTTTGTGTCAAATCCATTAATGGAGTGGTGGAGCTGCTTTCATCTTTTGTCCCCCTACAAGGAATTGTGGCTGATGGAGTCAGAGCTTTCTTTGCAATTTGACCTTCAAATGCCACATTGCCACAAAACCAGATGACACAAGTCCCAGTTTGTAACTGTTTCTTTCCTTTTGCATCATAGAAGCTTATAAATCTGTCTTTCATTTTTTTCAGGGCACATGTAAAACCACTATTTTAAAACTAAAGCTGATATTTCTTGAGGATACTTTATGTCTTCTACCCATTAACTATACATTCAGCCAAATTCTGTGAACCTGAAAAGACAGCTTGTCATTTAGATACTCTGTCATATCAACAACCTCACAGTACTGGGGGGAAAAATTCCTTACTGTTCTCATGTTTTATTCTGACTTTTTCCCCTAAACAAGCATCAGTTGCTGAAATTCCTAAACTCACTGTAAACCCCCCTTAGTAGTAAGTTCAAAAATCTAAAGCTAGATGTTTAATATTCTGTTTTATGTTCTTCCTACTGTGAAGGACTCAAGACATCCTTAAATGAATTTTCTATATTTAAATCAATACAAAGAGGTGGATTTTTTCTTCCAGTTTCTCTTTGTAATCCAAATTGGTGTCCAAGGGCTTTCGGTCAGTCCTGTCTCTCAGAACCTGGAAATACACGCCTTTGCTCACCTTCGGAATAAACTGAAAATACTGCTCTTCACAGCCCCACCCTGCAGTAAATTTCACTTAAGTGCAACAATATAGACATGTGGTGCTTATTGCAATACCAAAGTCAAAGTTATTTAACAGATGGAGGGACATATAGAAGCTGGAACTCAGAGAGATCAGAGGATCAGAGGATAGATAATTCAGAGTGGAGGGGACCTCAGGAGTTTGCTGGTCCAATCACCTGTTTAAGCAAAGTCATCCAGAGGGTTAGACCAAGTTGCTTGGAGCTTCGTCTAGTTGGGTCTTGAAAACCTCCAAGGATGGACACTGCACAGCCTCTCTGGGGAACGTGTGCTACTGCTTAGCTGCCCTCATGGGGAAAATGTTTCTCCTTCTAAGTCTCACTCCAGTTTGTGCCTGTTTTCTCTTTTCCTCCTGGCAATCACCACTTTGAAAATCTGAATCCATCTCCATGTTAACGTCCCTATAGGCACTGGGGCAATTCCGTTGGGTCCCATGAAGCTGTCTCTGCTCCAGGATGAACCAACCCAGCTCCCCCAGTCTCTTCTCAAGTGCTCCAGCCCTCACCACTTTGGTGAATCCCCCCTGAACTCCCTCTGGTTTATCAATGTTTTTTCTCTACTGGTGAGCCTGAAACTGGACACAGTATCAACTTGTCATCCCAAGGAATAAATGGATCTTATCTTATCTGCTAAGTGTCTGAGTCCTTAATTTTGATCCCTTAAACTTGACCCTATTACTGCTGTAATTACTTAAAGAACTTTTAAAATAATTTGAAATTATTATTAAAATAATTAAAATAGAAGTACTTCCTTGCCTTAATATTTATAAAGAGGCTGCAATCTAGGTACTGTGACAAAGTCAGTCAGAATCTCTTAGTGCTAAAAGCATGATCCTCTACAACTTGAGCAAATGGGCACCCTTTAATGTTGACAAATATAAGGATCTCAGGGGACAGCTGTGACATTCAACACACTCTGATGAAAAGTTTCATTTCTATCAGACAAATTATCTAAATATAGTCACTGTGTGGTCCCTGTTAGAGGCAGGAAGACACTATTTATCTTTGTAAGTTTAGATTTTTCTCTCATTTACATCAGTGAGGATTTTATCAATATTATCCCCTCAGAAATCACGCTTTGAGTAGTCCATTTATTTTGTTGTCATGTTTTTCTCTAAATCCTTTCTGAGCATTCAACTCTTTGTCCTGAATTAGTACCAAGAAATTAAAAACGCCAGGTACAGTAATACCAGAATGACATAGGCCCTCCATATGAACTGTCTTTCTAAAAAGGTTCTGACAGTTCAGTAAGTAATTACATTAAGTCCTTTATGTACCTGATCTTTATTAGCTGTTTCTCTCATATACTTTGTGTCACCAAAATAAATGGAGTTATGCAAATATAACCCCACATGCAGATCAGTTTCCTTGTGCCTTTGTTATCTAAATAGGCAAAGCCCAGAGGCACAGAAGGTTAACTTGGGATATAAATATTTTCCAACAGCCTATTGTTGTGTAAAGCACAGTGTATAAGATAGACAAAAATGTATTTAATGAAAAGTGCTGGTGATAAAGAAAATAAACTACAATTATTAATCTGTTGAAACTGTATATGAAAGGGGTCAAATTAATCTCTTATATCATTCCATTAACTTCACAGAGTATCACAAAGGGTAAATTTAACAATTGTATGTTCAACTGAGAACTGAATTATATCTTTTTTATCACTTTGTGACTCTACTTTTGTGTCGGAATCAGTATTACTGAAGAGCAGCAAGAGAGTATAAACCACCTATTTGTGAATAATGCACATATATGCAATGCTTATAATGGGAAAAATATTTTCAGAGAATAATAATTCACAAAAAAAAATACCTTCTGGGTTTCAAAGGCCTGTGAAGGGACTTAGCTGATCACAAGTAGCTGAAGTCTGTCCAGAATCAGCTGCTGTTCTTAAACCCACATAAAGTGAACCTTGCTTTTTACAGTACGCAATGTACAGAAACAAGTAAGCCTACAATACACACAGGTTTTGTGCAGGGGGCTTAAAAAGGTTTTTATGGGCATCCTGGCTAGAGAGCAGTTCTGCATTTTCCATTGTGTAGAAGTACACTGACAGGAAGATCATAAGTCATTCTGTGAAATAACTCGTGTATCCAATCACTCTCCCACTAAAAACAGTGCTTAAAATATGTGGGTATGTAAAGGTATGCAATCAGCATTAGCACTACAGAGGAAAACAGCTTAGGAGCTGCTGCTCTGCACAGTACGCGCCTGTGAGTCACAGCAGCTCCAGGTTTTGACCACTCTCGGAAGCTGGAAATGCAGAAGAGCTTTGCTTTGTACAGAAACATAACTCTAGCTTCTCTCTGCACATGGCAACGCCTTCCCTACCTGCACACTCACAAAAATAACCCACCATCAACCAGAATCTTCCATCCACCTTGGAAAGAGGAATTATACCCACATTTTTCCCTGGCTTTGACCACTGTATGTGTGTGTGCAATTATCAGATGGAGGTCAAGTCATTTCCATCTTTTATTGTTTCACCCTCATAGAAGAGAAAAATGACAGCTTATGCCGCAGCCAGATCTTTTGCATTGTTTTTCTGTTTGAAGTGCAGTAGGTATGGACAGCCAAATGTGAGTCACACATATCCAGCCTACTATTCATAGCAAATTAATTTGAATTCAGACTTGGAACTGGAGTCTGACTTTGGCTGAGAAACTTTTCCTTTCTCCTCCATAAAACTGTCATAGAATAATTTAGGTTGGAAGGGACCTGTGGAGATCGTTTACAACCTTCTGCTAAAGGCAGGACCAGCTTTGATCAGGCTGCCCTGTCTGATCAAATTCTGAGTCTCTCCAAGAAACCTCTCTGCCAGAAGAGCAGAGTTAGCAAACTGCCTCTTGAGGCCAGACAATTTAGGAGTAAAATATAGGGAAAATAAAAATATATTACTAATAATTTTGGTTACATTAATGGCCACTTATTTCATGTCTAAAAGTCTGAATTTGTTTTATACGGTTAGACATGGCAAGGTTAGTACAATGGTTGTCACAGAGAATAAATCAGGTACTTCATATGTAGTTGACCAGAGAAGAGAAAATGTGCAAAAGTAAATTTCAGAGATCCCATGAGTAAAAAGATGGTATGTCAAAGCCAAGCAGCTAATCAGACTACATACCCTAAGCTATAACCATAAATCTAGTTGTCATGAGTGCTCCTAATGAAGGACCATTTGTGAAAGTTTTACCTTTACTGTCTTCAGCTAGAACTCAGCAAGTGAGTAACTGCCATGTTGCTCCCAACAGAAAATGCAAGAGAGTGAAAAGTATAGAATGCAATTTTTAAACATGTCTAGGTACATAAAGAAGTGATAAATACAGAAATTACCATTGCAATCATCTACTGTAGCTCCTGTGTAACATGAACTATAGAATTTCTCTAAATTAATTGGTGTTTAAAATAGACGTGTCTTCCAGAAAAAAAAAAAAAAGAAGAAAAAAAGAAAATTTGCACTACTTTCCTAGCCAAGTTCTTCCAGTCGTTATTTTTTCTCCTTGTGAAGCTGCAGTTTATTCCCAATTAAAAAAAAAATAATTACCTTTAAGTTTCAAGTGCTGAATTTTGTTACTGCTTTACCTGCTAGGTTGTGTTTTTATTGTCTATGTATCAGTGCATCAGTAACTTTCCTTTGTAGAGCTAAACAAACCAGATTTCATCAGAACAAATTCTGGTTTTCTACTCAGTCGTCCAAATCCTCTCCCATTCATCAGGCCCCATTGTAGGCCCCAGAAGTGGTAAGGTGGAGAAGAAGATCAGGAATCTTCATACTGTCAGTATGGAAAGAATAACCTTGATTTTTGATTAAAAGCTCCAATAAAATGGAAGCTGGAATAACTCAAAATAGTCATTCCCTTAAATGAGAAGTGCCATGGCCAAGGAGAGGCACACTGCCACCAGGGCTGACCCACAGGGTAATGTGAGCCATGAAGGAGCAACACAGGAAACATTGTACCACATCCTGAAGCTAACGAGTGCCAATACAAGACCCCTTTCATCCTATTAGTCAAAGGAGCTCAAAAATCCTGACCCTGCTAAGTCCCAGATGGGAAATCCTACAGCTAGAGAAAAGAAAATAAACTGCTGCTGAAAACTTACAATACATTTTTTCTTGTGAACAGTTTTTTGGGGTTTTTTTTGTTGGGTTTTTGGGGTTTTTTTTGGTTTTGGTTGTTTGGGGTTTTTTTAAACCAAGCATGCTCTATGTGAGCAATTGAACTCCATGGGAAGATGTGCGCTCTGGTAACAAGGTATTTGTCAACTTCATGCAAGGTAGCAGAAGCTATGTGTCAGTCCAGATCCTTGGTAATCTCTACAGTTTTCCAGCAGACTTAAGAAAAGCAGTTGTGATGACAGGCACAGAGTAAGCAGACTGATGTTTAGCAGGAATAGGTGGATTTTTCTTAACATTCCTCTCAGAGAAATGGAAAGAAGGCCTTGCATCCACTAACTCTTGGGACATTTCTAATATTACTGTCATTAAGATCTTCATAAGAATTGCAGCTTTTTAAGTCATCTAGCTGAACCTGGCAGAAGACAGTCTCCTAAATTCAATATTCTACATTTGTTCTGAAGTCTAGATTCTAAAAGAATCAAGGATTTATTTTCTGATAACAAAGAAGTTTGTGGTCAATTTTATGTAGGAGGAACCAGTCCCTTGAGAGTTCAGAGTAACCTCAAGATGCAATCACTAATAATTTCTTACAAGTTTCACTTATGAATTTCTTGAGGAGGACAAATCATTTAAGATTTAAATCTTAAGATTCAAAGCAAATTTGAAGGCTAACAGTAGGCAATTACTATTACAAGACTTTGTATATTCTGTGGTTCAAATCTCCCTCACATTACGTGTTCTTCTACCAAAAGGTTTTGATTGTGCTTCTCAGCCTTGGAATCTGCCCCTATTATCTGGCTCAGCTGCTGCTTTATAAAACCTTGGGCAAATGTGGTCCAATGGACAGAGCAGGGACAGTCAGTAGCATAAAGAGATGGCAAATAAACCAGTCCTATATAGACTGGCACTAAGTACAAAAGTCTGGGAATAAGTTTAAAATCTATACCTATATGCAGAGGTGTATATCTATATATATGTACATGTGTGTGTCTATTCATAGTTATAAGCTAGATAAATATAAAGCATACGATTGTATTTTAAATACACATGTATGCATATATACAACTTTTGTGACATTTGTTTAGTTGATTAGCAACAGTCTCAACAGGGAGACTGTTCACACTGATCTGAGCTCACACTTTGAGATTCAGACCCACATGCATACAATATGATGTAGAAAAGAAATGCAGTAAAATATCGATTTTAGGCTATCTAATAACTTATAGCAGAGCTGAAAAAGTTATACCATTGTACAAACATCTGCTACAGGTAGGCTAAAAAATCTGAGTTCAGACTCTGAGGAACTGCAGGGAAGAGAATAAAATGATACATGTGCTATAGTTACCACAGAGAGATGAATTATCAGGTGCTTCTGTTCTAAGGAAGAATTTGTGAGATATAGAGCTCAAGATTGGGGAAAAGAAATCCACTGGTATAAACCCAGGAAATATTAAGTTGTGCAAATTCAAGCAAATAGGATGAGGGTTCACACTCCTTATGATTAGCAGAGCTTTCTTTCTCATGATAGTTATGACAATAAGGCATAGCAGTTCAGGATGAAAGGAAAATTAGTGCAAAATACATTAAGAGACTGCCCAGTGTTACTTTAATGCTCCAAATACTGCTATATTTATTTAATACTTGGGGAAAAGTGCCATATGAACTGATACTGCTTGAAAGAATGAACAGCTGAGAAGTATATAAGAATAGTGCTTTTGTTGTTAATTGGGGTTATTAGAAACATTTTTGCCTCAAGCTTCCTTTAATATTTTCTGGTGCTTCTGAATATGAATAGAAGGAGTGATAGAAGAGGTGGGAAAGAATCATAATGTGGTGAAGAAATGATGCAACTTTTTTCTCTCTAGTCATATTTGTAAGGGTATGTGAAATGAGAGTGCCTGCTTCTTTAAAGGCATCTGCTCAAGGACCTTTTTCAATGCAAAAGGGATAATAAGAAAAGGAGCAAGCCATAAACAAAACATACAGGGCAGTGATAAAAACCAAACCTGGTCAGTCACACTAATTGATGAGGGCAAGTGAGATTTTGAGAACATTTATTCCAGCAAGGTTATCTGACGGGGCCCTTGTCAACTAGGAAAGGAAAGGAAGAGGGGGAAACCAGAAACAACATCTACAGAGACACAGACCTGACCAAATAAATATGGAGACAATGACAGGAAACAAACCTCACCAGTTACACTAATTGATGGGCTATCAAGGAACCATGGGCATCACTTCCAGGAAGATCAACCTGGACTTTGCAACCGATAAGATTGTAAACCATGGGGACCCAGACAGGGAGGGGTGCAGGGAATAGATAGGGCTGTACAAACCCATGGGGAGCATGCAGGGGAATGGGGAACAGGGAGGAACAAAGAGGAAGCAGACAGAAAAGGGTGTAAAAGGGGTTGGTCACACGTAAACTGGGGCTGGTCAATACGCTTGTGTGGTTGAGCCCTGTGCCTGATCGCTGCAGTTTCTCCTATCTTCATATAGCCTCTTATCAAACTATTTAACTATCCCTGCATAATCTCACACTCTCTCTAATGCATATGTGTGCTGCAAGGACTAAGTGCCAGCTACTGGTGAGACCTCTGTGTGTGTGAGTGAAAAGTGGTGCCAGCTACTGGAGCCAGTGGCGTCTTTAACCTCCAGCCACTGAGGCAGCAATGGTGTGTGTTCCCAAAACCAGCTACTGGGGGGACTGGGGTGTGGGGGGTGAGTGAGGGGCTCTGCGCTGGCAGCCGGAGTTGGACCGTGGGTCACAGCCCATGTCCCTTGTGCCAGCTCCTAGAGGGCCAATTGTCTGTATCTTCCTCAAACCTGGTGTGCATGGGGTATACATGTGCGCTCATTAGCAAAATTCAAGCTGGACTAGTCAGGTCCTGACTGGGGTATCAGGCGGGCAAGAGGTCTGTCCTGGTTTGCCCAGGGGGATGTGTGAATGGGTGGTGCCTGAGGGATGAGTGTGTGAGTGCTGCATGTTTGCCAGCAAGCATCAAGCTGAACCAGATAGCTAGTACTGGGCCCATGAAGTGGGAAAGGAAGCCTAGGATCTGGGCAGGGGTGGCGGGTGGACAGAGAAGCCAAGATGGTTCTGAGGGGGTCTGAAAATGTGAGTGTGCTTGTGAATCTGGACAATGTCATGTGTGTGCCTGCACTAGCGAACTTCTATCTCTATCAGCTGAAAAGAAGGAGGAGACTTGCCTGTCTGTTTGTTTTATGTGAGTCCTGTGTGTAAATGCTGTAAGGCAGCACTTTGTCTGTGGCAATCTGTGTGACCAGCTGTGTCCGTGTCCTGTGTGTGGCTGGGCACCAGGCTGAGCTCCAGCAGCCAGGAGGGAAGGTCCTGGGCTGGAGTGGCCGGAGGAGGCAGCTGCATTCTTAACATCTCTTAACAGAATTCTTCTCTGTATTCCTACTTTTGATACCAAAAATAGAAATAGGATTGCATTTTTGCATAAAAACACGCCAACATAGAAAGGAAGCCTACAGAGGGTGGAAGCAAGGACAGGTAGCCTTGAAGGAATACAGAGAAATTGACCGAGCAGCTAGGGATCAGGTTAGGAAAGCTTAAGTCCTGATAGAATTAAATCTGGCCAGGGACATCAAGGGCAATAAGAAAAGCTTCTGTAGGTACAGCCGTGATCAAAGGAAGACTAGGGAAAACGTGGGCCCTCTCCTGAAGGAAATGGGAGACCTGTTTACCTGGGACATGGAGAAGGTTGAGGTACTCAACAACTTTATTGCCTCAGTCTTCACTGGCAAGTGCTCCAGCCACACAGCCCAAAGTGTAGAAGGCAAAGGCAGGGACTGCCTGGGAGAATGAAGAACTGCCCACTGTAGGAGAAGATCAGGTTCAAGACCATCTAAGGAACACGAAATTGCACAAATCCATGGGACCTGATGAGATGCATCTGCAGGTCCTGAGGGAATTGGCAGATGAAGTGGCTAAGCCACTATCCATCATATCTGAGAATGTGTGGCAGTCTGGGAACTTCCCACAGACTGGAAAAGGGGAAACATAACTCCCATTTTTAAAAAAGGGAAAAAAGGAAGACCTGGGGAACTACAAGCCAGTCAGTCTCACCTCTGTGCCCAGCAAGATCATGGAGTGGATCCTCCTGGAAACTATGCTAGGGCACATGGAAAATAAGGAGGTGACCAGTGACAGCCGACATGGCTTCACTAAGGGCAAATCATGCCTGATAAAGCTGGTGGCCTTCCATGACGGGATTACAGCGCTGGTGGATAAGGGAAGAGCAATGGATGTCAGGTACCTGGACTTGTGCAAAATGTTCTTCAGGGGTCACTGTTGGGACTCGCACTGTTTAACATCTTTGTCGGCGACATGGACAGTGGGATTGAATGCACCGTCTGCAAGTTTGCTGACAACACCAAGCTGTGTGGTGCGGTTGACATGCTGGAGGGAAGGGATGCCATCCAGAGGGACCTGGACAGGCTTGAGAGGTGGACCCGTGTGAACCTCATGATGTTCAACAAGGCCAAGTGCAAGGTCCACATGGGTTGGGGCAATCCCAAGCACAAACACAGGCTGGGTGATGAGTGGATTGAGAGCAACCCTGTAGAGAAGGACTTGAGGGTATTGGTGGATGAAAAACTGAGTATGAGTCAGCAATGTGCATCTGCGGCCCAGAAAGCCAGTCACATTCTGGGCTGCATCGAAAGAAGTGTGGCTAGCAGATCGAGGGAGGTGATTCTACCCATCTACTCTGCTCTCCTGAGACCCCACCTGCAGTACTGTGTTCAGCTCTGGGGCCTCCAACATAAGAAGGCCATGGACCTGTTGGAGCGACTCCAGAGGAGGGTCATGAAGATGGTCAGAGGGCTGGAGCACCTCTCCTGTGAAGACAGGCTGAGACAGTTGTTCAGCCTGGAGAAGAGAAGGCTCTGGGGACACTTTATAGCAGCCTTCCAGTACCTAAAGGGGAACCTACAAGAAAGCTGGAGAGGGACTTTTTACAAGGGCATGTAGTGACAGGACAAGGGGTAATGGCTTGAAACTGAAAGAGGGTAGATTTAGACTAGATATTAATAGTAAACTGTTTATTGTGAGAGTGGTGAGGCACTGGCACAGGTTGCCCAGAGATGCTGTGGATGCCCCATCCCTGGCAGTGTTCAAGTCCAGGTTGGATGGGGCTTGGAGCAACCTGGTCTAGTGGAAGGTGTCTCTGCCCATGGCAGAGTTTGGAACTAGATGATCTTTAATGTCCCTTCCAACTGAAACCATTCTTTGATTCTATGATTGCAATTCAAACACTGAAGCTTGTAAACCTTTTATTATAGCCCTTTTTCAAAATGCCTATGCTTAATGTAAGAAAGGTATTTCTGCTTCCAGCAATTTGTGCTATCAGAGAGGTACAAACTGTGAATGTAATGTTACTCCCTGTAGGTACTTTACTTGTAGGCTATGTCTATAAAATATAGAAAAAGTACCATTTTTGTAAATACTTCAAACTTAATTTCAGGTATCATATCATGTAAATCTTTCCCAGCCTGAGTGTTTATTCACAAACCAATGTGCACCTCAGATAATTTATGTGAAGTCAGTGAATGAGACCCTTCTAATGGCAAAACAACCCATGGATACAAATTCCAGATTGCATTTCCCATAGATGTGATAACACAGATCACATTGAGATGTGAGATGCTCACCAATGATTTAGTTTGGGAACCAAGTCTCAGGATGTTGCCTATTGGCTTCTATCTTGAAAATCAGTGCCACTGGTTTTAGCTGTCTTCTTCGTACAGAGACAATAATTATTACCACGGAAGAGAGTGAAATGCCTTTAATATATAAAATACCTGTGTTTAAATATCTGCCTAATTCTTTATTTTTACCAGAATATTCCCAGGAACTTGTGTCAGCAACTGACTCCAAAAAAAAAAAAAAAAAAATCAAATTAAGAGAATGGGGATGTACAGGTAACCGTATGTCCTGGTTTCAGCTGGGATAGAGTTAACTGTCTTCCTAGTAGCTGGTACAGTGCTGTGTTTTGAGTTCAGTATGCGAAGAATGTTGATAACGCTGATGTTTTCAGTTGTTGCTAAGTAGTGTTTAGACTATAGTCAAGGATTTTTCAGCTTCTCATGCCCAGCCAGCGAGAAAGCTGGAGGGGCACAAGAAGTTGGCACAGGACACAGCCAGGACACCTGACCCAAAGTGGCCAACAGTGTATTCCATACCATGGGACGCCCCATCTAGTATAGGAACAGGGAAGTGGGGGCACGGAAGGATCACCGCTCGGGGACTGGCGGGGTGTCGGTCGGCAGGTGGTGAGCAGTTGCACTGCGCATCATTTGTACATTCCAATCCTTTTATTATTGCTGTTGTCATTTAATTAGTGTTATCATCTTCATTATTAGTTTCTTCTTTTCTGTTCTATGAACCCGTTCTTATCTCAACACATGAGTTTTACTTCTTTTTTCACGATATTCTCCCTCATCCCACTGGATGGGGGGGAGTGAGTGAGCGGCTGCATGGTGCTTAGTTGCTGGCTGGGGTTAAACCACGACACCATAGTGAGAATATATTTGGAAAAGCTTTTTCAAAAAGGCACGTTACTGATGGAAAACAGTTTCTGTGATATCTGTTTCCCCCTTCTAAATTTCTACGGCAAATGTTTTTTTTCAGTTCAGGATGAAAGTCCGTTACTACTATTTTACCCTCACTCTTTTATGAGAATATGCTTTCCAGCTACTTTGTGACATTGTTATAGCACTGGCCCTGTGTGCCAGTATGGTGGTGCTCACAGTAAGCAGTGTATCAAAACCTCACATGAATTTGGAGCTCACAAACTGTTAATTCCCCAAAAGGTGACGCAATTTGTCAAACAAAACGACCGCCTGATTGCACTAACTCCTGTACAAATATTTCATCTCAGTATTAAGGTAGATTTGAGAAAAAACAGAAGCAGAATCATCTGGAATCTAAAACATTTGCAAAATGAAGACTTATCTTCCAGCATATTGCAGCACTGACCTAGTTTGTGTGCATTTTCATAGCAACAACAGGCATATCATTAGTCTTTGCTTAAAAGATATCAATCATAATTGCAATCTGGAAACAGTATCTGCTAAAGTGGGTGAAAGCATTTTAAGACCATTAATAGTGAAAGCATGGAGCTGTGTGACAGACATCATTTACAGATTTTTCAGCTGCTAATCACAAACAGTATTTCTTGCTTTTAGAAAGTGTTTGGTTTGCGTTTTTTACATCAGTGACTGATTCACTTGCCTTGACTGGATTTCATTAACTGAGATAAGAATAAACAACAACATATATGCAATGTACTAGAAAACCCTTCATATTTCAGGATACTGAATAATATTAAAATAAATAAAAAAAAGAATAAAATTGGCAGTCCTGACTAACCTAAGTAGTCTGTTGAACACTGCCTTCATTACAATACACTGTCACAGAGTGCTAGGCTCTAAATTAATAAAGTCTGAAGACAAGAATTCTTTGTAACTGATCTGGAAAGCTTGGCTATTTTAAAATAGAAACCATTATGAATTTTACTGATCTCTAAACATTTTTGTAGGAAGTGAAAGGACTGCAAAGCAAGCTTATTAGATAGTGTTGCGAACAATTTATGGGGTGTACAAAACAACTGATATAAGGATTCATTATTATTTTCAAATAAAATATCTGCTAAAAAGATGAGATGAGAAATTTTAGGCACTGGTATGTGTCTAAATGTATTACCTAGAAAAACACACGCACTCTCCAAAAAATAATCTTTCTAGTAGGGTTCTCTCCATCTTTCTCTGTATACCATGTAATTTTTTTACACAAACACTATGTTACTTTAGAAGATAATACATGACTGCTTTAAAAATGAGTGATAGGAGGCCTACAGGAAAGTTGGGGAGGGACTCTTTAACAGAGAGTATAGTGATAGGATGAGGGGTAATGGTTTTAAATTGAAAGAGGGTAGATTTAGACTAGATACTAGTAATAAACTCTTCACTGTGAGTGTGGTGAGGCACTGGCACAGGTTGCCCAGAGAAGTTGTGGATGTCCCCTCCCTGGCAGTGTTCAAGGCCAGGTTGGATGGGGCTTGGAGCAACCTGGTCTAGTGGAAGGTGTCCCTGCCCATGGCAGGGGGTTGGAACTAGACGATCTTTAAGGTCACTTCCAACTCAAACTATTCTATGACTCCATGATAAATCAAGTCTTTAAAATACACAATTTTCATTATTCTTATTACCTCGATTCATAGAAACATAAAATACCTCAAGTTGGAAGGTACCCCTAAGGATCATTGAGTCCAACTCCCCGGGTTTATTTTATTTGAATTTATTTCAGTAAACATTTTATTTAAATCAGATAAGGTACCTGTGATGCTATGAAAGTAAACATTTAATTTCATTCCCTTTTATTCAAGTTTGGACAAGTTTTATACTTGCTATGTGCTTTAGATCTATGTCACTTAAAAATACTCACTTGTGTTTGCTCACAAATAATGTGGGAATAATTTTATATGCTGCTTTACTGTCTGTCTTAAAAGATCTTTGTAAAGCACGTTTCTTTTCACATTATTGGTCTGATAGAAAGTCCATTTAAAACAGTCAGATAACCCACAGATTTTGGGTCTGTATATGTTTTTCATTGTCTCTTCCATTTCTAATCTCTTTTACTCTACCGTCTTTTATGTAAATATTTTCCCCAGGGAAAAATATGTATACATGCTATGGTTACACATTTAGGAGCATATATGAAAAAAACCCCACCAAATCAAGGTAAGCTTCTGGGCTGTGAGTAAGTCTCACTTTAGGTCTAGGTGACTAGGTAGAATGTGCATGCCTTTGTCATTAGGTTGGTTCACTGAACAAGGATGATTTATTGGCTGTGGATCAGGTAGTTTAAGAAGAAGCTGTATGGAAGATCTTGGGAAGGAAGAAAGGGAGGGAGTTTAGACAAAATAGCACTTCAACAGTGGCAGTTTCACTACAACGTCATCTGTGGCCTTACCCTCCTCATCAGATTTTTTTCTTTTAAGTCCACTTCAACAACTGAATAACTATAACAGAATATTAAGGACTTAGTGGCATAGCCTTCAGAAAAAAATTATAAGATCATTATAATGACATTTTAGTCTTGGTATTGTAAGTGTTTATAAGTTTGCAAATTTATCAGTATGGAAATATTTTGTAAGAACAGTCTTATGCATAAAAATAGTCATTTAGGCTTTTTGTTCTGGCAATGCTGACTCAAGTTTCACCATGTCTAAGTACATATTAAATATACATATGAATTGCATATATGTTTAGCATAATACAAAGCCAAAATTGAAGTACTCAAAATGCTGTGCTAAAAATTATTTTACTTTGCTATAATAGGATCTTCTTAACCAAGGTATAAAAACCAATTTGACATTTTTAAAACCCCATATCTCATTGACTCCAAAACATATTGCTTTGGAATTTTATTGTGAAAGAAATAATAAAAAAGATCAAATTTGTAGTAAAAAAAATATGAAGTGCTTAAATCTCCTGTGGAACTAGTATCCCAGTTTTTAAACCTCCTTTGTTCACTTAGTACACAACTCTGTACATTTCAAAGAACTTTGACCAAAATATGCAGCAAAGATTTTTATCCTGAACGCAATCCCAATGACTTAGAGTGAACTACTAAAGGGTTAGCTCCTCTGTTGAGATTGCCACAAGGTAATCTCAAATTGAGAATACTTAGTGTCTTTTATTCAACTAGCTATGATTTTCTTGCCAATATTCCAGTTCAACTTTTACATTCACTGACAGATTTTATCTATGGTGCTTCCACTTTTTGTAGCAGATATGATTTTAAAGATGTCAAACAGTTTTAAGAGTTAATTAAAAATTAAAAAGTGTGCAACTTCCCAATATCACATAGTACACATTACCAGAATTTATATAACTAGCAGTGAAACAAAGAAAAATCTTAAGAGTTCTTATACATACTTGCAGTTTGTCATAGCTAGTGATGATCATAAATTGAGACTTTTTATATTTCTTATGTTCCAGTTCAGATGGAGCAATAGCTTTTCATTTGTAAACTGTAAAGGAACATAGTAGGCAAGGACAGGAAATGGAGAAGACAGTAGCACAGTAAAATGGTAGTGGCACTCAGAGGATGTGACTGCATAAAAGCTGTCTTAAAATTTCAAAATCTTGCAGTCACCAACCAAAACACAGGTCACAATTAATCACTGTTATATTAATGAGGAGTGAGGGAGATGGTTCAGAACTCATAGTAAAGAAAATGTTGATAAATGGCAAGTATTTAAGTAGAAATGCCTTTCCAGCCAAAAATTTATCCGAGGAACACCTGTTTCTTTACAGTGTATTGTGCAGTAATGATTTAATAATTTAAAAGAGAAAGTACCAGCTCCTGAATTGTCAGTAGACCTTCCTACTTAACGTACTGTAACAGTTTGCCTCTCAAAGCCTTGACCCACTTTGCTTATGAGAGCTAATGGAGTAGCAACTTAAGTTATTTATTCTGAAGATATATAGAATTTTTCTAATTAAAAAAATCTACTCTGCCAATGGGTATTTGTGCTGTCAAGAAATCCATCCATTATTATAAACACAACAGGTAGCAACTACTGTGATTAAGATGGCCAACACTTTCCATTAAAAGATCCTGTTTCAGTTACTGCCGGTGTTAGTTAAAAAAATAACTAAATGTTCATTTACTCTCTTAAGGGTGCAGCAGGTTATGGATTGAAAAAGCACGCTATAGAAGGTATTGAAGGAAACTAAGCATAGGAGCCTGGAAATGGGAAATGTGAGATAGAGGACCTGCAGGCAATGAAACAAAATGAGCACATAGAGACTAAAAGAGAGCTAGAAAGATGTTACTATACTTTTTAGTCAAATAGATGCTTTCAGTAAGTAAGGAAACCACAAGTGGGATCAGCAGCCTAATTGATAGTAAGAGAGAGATCAGAAACCAGATGCAGGATTGAGATATGACTGACACAAAGGCTTAGAAAAAGATTGGTCAGAGTGATGAATAGCAAAGTGATCAGTTCTGGCTCTGCTAAGCACTTGGGAAAAGCAGCTCCTCCTGAGCTCACGTACAGCTCCCCAAATTACTGGATATTTTACATTAATCTCTCATGTCTTAGTCTTCCATTTATAAAAAGGATATAGTAACAACTACTCACTTCACAGGGACATTGTAAAAATAAATGTATTAATGTTCATGAAGCATTTGGATGCTGTAATGATGAGCATCATAAAAAGCTTCTGAGGAAATTAATTTTGTGTTCAGAGTAGGTTTTGAATAGTCTGAATTAATGAAGGTGGGGGGCTGTGCACGGAACAATAGAAAATAGAATACTGTTTAGTAAGTGAGCAGTAATTTTTCTGTGACCTGAAAGAGTCTAGGGGGTCTGAAGTAAAAAAAAAAAAGTAATTGTGTGACAAATCTATATTGTAGGACTCTTGCATGCAAGGAGAAATTCAGATTGCATAGACAACGATAAATCCCTCATCCCGTAGCTTGAATGTTTGACCTTGCAACTCTAATAAAATTCAGTGTAATATTTAATGTGTAGTTAGACACCCAGTATGTAAGTTTCTGACTTAATGCATTGTCTTTTAATTAGTGTGGTGTATGGAGTGGGTAGGTGGGTGGGCTCAGGATTTACATATT
Source organism: Astur gentilis (assembly GCF_929443795.1). NCBI lineage: Eukaryota > Metazoa > Chordata > Aves > Accipitriformes > Accipitridae > Astur > Astur gentilis. Next base: position 14,654,697 of record NC_064898.1, read on the forward strand.
TATAGAATCCTGAGGGCATTTTTACATATGTCCATGCTTGATGAAATATAGGGCTGAAATCTAATTAAAGGGTTTGTTTTGGGTTTTTTATTGTTTAGCTGCGTGTGTGTTTATATATGGAGACAGGTTACAATATATTTTATAGAGAGGATTTGCTCCTTTTTATATATGTACCATGTTATACAAAACCGACTTCTGCTATCTGACTTTAAAACCAGCACAGAAGAAATTATGAACTTCAGGGTCCTGGTATGCAGATGTAACACATCTACATGATCTCAGTGAATTTAAGACTATCATGTTTGGGGACCTGACATTATCATCACATGGTGGTCATCAGAGGTTGCTTTTGATGTTACCATTGTCACTGGTGAGAAATTAGTCTTGGAGCTTGTTTTGATTTTATCCTCAAAATAATTATAAGAAATGTTACGCAAAATGACAGCGATACTGCCACGTTCATGACTTTGAGTGCAAAAATTACAAATAAAATGTATAATTATTACAGTTGAGAATACAACTTCTAAGTTGACAATACTTCCTATCTTTGTATCATCAGATAATTTAATTAATTTTGTCATTGTGCTCTGAACATTAGTGAAAATATCAAGAACAAAGGACAAATTGGCCTTGGAACTGCACACTGTTCTGAAGTTATATCACTGAAGTACTAAACTTTATTAAAAAACCTCATGCATGTCGTAGGAGCCTCAGCTTTTATCAACTAGTACGTTTTAAGTGTGGATTTGTTTTGCCATTCTTGTCTTCCCCCATCCCCAAACTGAATGCATATCTTTCTGTTTCTCTACCTCATGCTTGACATGGAATCAGCTGTATAAGCTGTTCTGTTCTATGGAAAACCAAAGAAAGGCAACCACTGAATTTGGGGTCATATGTAGACTAACTTTAATTCTATCCCATCATCTTTTCTTAATATTTTTTATTAAGCTGGCTAAAAAGCTTATCTGTATTTCTTTTAATTTCCTTTGTCAGTCTAACGCAGTTTGCCTTCCGCTAATTCTCACTTTATCCATCTGTTTCACAACCTTCCAGATGTTGTTTTCTTTGATGATCATTCTCCTTCATTCATTGTAGGCTTTTCATAAACTTAATACTGCCTCTGCAGTGTTATTAACTCAGCTAGAACCCAACTCGTTCTTAGAAGTTCCCCTGCCTGAGTTCAAAAAGTATCAAAGGTGACTCTACTGCTTTTATATTCAGTGCTGTTCCTGACTAGGTCAGCTTAAATGCCCTGTCCACTTCCCTCTTCTTCCCTCCCAGCCTTGTGCTGCTCTCTCCCATGTGTTATCTATCACAAGTACCTGTGCACCTGCATTTATGAATGGAAGAATAACTTGTCAGACAAGTTTCTCAATCAGATCAGGAGCCTGATCTGCTTCTCAGGAAAGCTAGGATACATCCATGTCAGGATAATGGAGGCAGCATAGTGAGGGCAGGAATGCCATGGCAGCACTACAAATACCATGCAAGAAATCTCAAGTAAAACTACACCTTTAATTTGAAAGAAGGTAGGGTACTGCTCACCACAATCTGCAACACCTGGAAGGCTGTAAGTAGACAGATGACATGATAATTGCCAAAAGTCAGTCTGAGTTAGAACTTGCAAAGGAAATTTAGAAAGTGTTTGGTCTTGGCACAGAATTCTCCTTCAGCCTTTTAATATTTCCAGATTACTAAATATTAATGCTACTCTTAATTATTGTCATCTATATTTAAATGCCAAGACTAATGGTTCATTAGCATGATAGATTAGATTGTGAAAGATAGGTAAGTAGGTTATAGGCAGGTTAAACACCAGCCTTCCAGTCCTGCAGAGAAATGCACAACACTAAAATGAGAAGTCAGTAGATGCACTATGCATCTTTAAATGATTGTTGTAATTACATTTCAAACTGTGTCTCCCTACATGACTGATTTCTATTAATGCTTCCACAGAACACAAAACATAAAATGTATTATTTAAAGTACATTTTCAGAGTTAAAGACTGAGCAGAACTTAAACCTCAGAATACTTTTTTGGCATCAAAACTTATGTAGCAATAAATGAACTTGACAAGATTAATAAATCTCATTTCCATTTGAATACTTTGAAATAATCATAATTTTTTTGGTGTTTGATGGATACCAGGATCAATGAGGTTGAAGTTATGCCCATGTGCAATTCAAATGGAATGAGATAATAGATGTTGCTCAATGGAGTACATCCAGAATTGATACCCTTTTCTGAAGGGAGTAACTTATTACAATGAGAATCAAATTTGCACTGTATTGATGTATAATCCCTAATTAGTGATCTGACCTCAACTTTGCAAACTGCCTTCATTTTAATACTACCATGCAAAAGAGCAAATGCTTCTAGGTAGCTGCTTTAGAGCTTCCTTAGTTTTGGCTCTCAGTTTTGTCAAAATTCCCCTCTCAGGCTGACGTAATGTGTGATTTCACCACAGAAAAGTCAAATGGATGAAGTGAAGGACACACACAAAGGACACACACAGCTTCTTTCAGGAGAACAAGCGAAGTCTAATATTTTTGCCTCACAGAATACCTCTGGAACACAGTGCTGGTTAGTACGGTCTTCTCATGTTCCTGAGTGTTACCCTACAGAAAGACTTCATGTGTAGCTGGGATTCTTCAGATTTAATCTCCTATCTTAAGATGTCTGTCCCAAGTATTTTGTAACTGAAACATCAAGATGCAGACTGAGAATTAAGGAAGGATGGACACAAACTAGACCAAAATTTAAGTAGCTTTGTTTAGTGCTTTTTAGCATTAAAATTTTTCATAATTTTCTTCAGATAGTACAAGTCATAAAATTACATTATTTCATACAACTATAGCATGTCTGATTCATGTATTAGAGATGCAGTGTATGCATTTCCCCTAGTATGCTGAAGACTCTTGATTCAAGATACTCAGACCTTGTCTGTACTAGTATAGTGAAAAGTTTTAAGAAATACTCTCCTGCACTGGACTTTCATCACGGACACTGTCACAGCATTAGAAGTGCCCATGGGATTCAGGATGGGACCACAGCCTTCTCCAAGACAATTCTTGTCACATTTTGGGTGTTAGCAGGAGTGACTAGGGGCCATTCCCAAAAGACAGTTTAGAAGCACTCCATGTCTTTGAAGATAAAAGAGTTTAGAAGTATGGATGTGGACCTTTCCATATGATTTGTTCTCAGTGCTAGGGAATGTTTAATTTACTAGCATAGACACAGAACCCCTTTTGGAAATGACAAGATACTGATTCAAGGCAGCAGAGAGAAGATAAAAAAGAATTTCCCCACCCTCCTCTTGTCTTCAAGGAAAGAAAGCATTTGCTTTTGTAGATGGGAAGGAATTAGGTCTCCTCTGCTCTTTAAGTGATCTAATACAAGGGCAAGGCAGTTGGTCTTCAAATGTCGCAATGGAGAAATAGAAACTTACTGCAATTCTCAGCCAGCTTCAAAAGCAGAACTGGAGGGACAGAAATATACATAGCAAATCTACAAGACCTCTTAGCTGGTGTCATGCTGTTATAGACAAGTCACTGTAGATGGTCAGGAGACCATTTCTGAAGACATGATGCATGCTTTGTGTGGAAGGGGAATTCCAGGAGACAAGGTGTATATTTTTTTCCTGAAGCTTTCGGTGGATATGACTCCTGAATACAGTTGAAATCCCATAAGGTTTACTGTCTGACAATACTCATTAATGGTCTGTTGGGAAATCTGAACAACCAATAAACATTAATTCATTTGCCATTCTTGTCAGAAAGGGCGGATACTGTCTACACAGTTTGAGTGATCTTTCAAGTGGGGATTTTATTTATTTCTCCAGACTTGCTTTTGGACTGGATGGAAGATTAACCTATGTAAAGAAAGGTTGAAGGCAGATTTTCATCAAAGATTCTCCTTAGCCACAATGATGAACCCAGATCTATCTTTTCCAACAGGAAAGGTTCTTTGAGAACTGCTGTATAAAAGGAGTTGTAATGAGTTCTGCTATTTTTGTGGCATGAAGTTTATTATTCTAAGCTATTTGTTCATTTTAAGAAAGAAAGGCTCAAGAAATGAATGGAAGAAGGCTTAATTAAACCTATTATGTGTCTGCCATGATGACACTATGGTAACAAATCCATACAGACTGTTTCAACTCTTGTTTTAGAAATTCTTATGTTTAACAACAACAACAAAGAGTTTAAGCATGTGCTTAATTCTAAGCATGTATGTCATCCTATCAACTTCAAAAAGATTATGCAAATATTTTAAGATGAAATACTTTTTTACACTAGGGCCAAATTTCTTAGCATCTTGCACCATTGAACTTAGTTGTACAAACTATATGTTTCGATAAACAACAAAGTATCACTACAGCTAAAATTCAAATAACTTGGTTTTCCAAAGTTGAAATTAAACAAAAAGTTCTAGTTTGACTCAAAGCTTTTTTTTTACCACTTTTATATGAAAAAAATACATATCTTTCAGTTTAAAATTCTTTCTTATTCTCTTAACAAAAGAAAGGGCTAGATTTCCAGAGTTGCACAGTAGATACGTTCAAGTGGTTTGAACATTTATGTGGGCAGTTGTGGCCTGGGCGTTTGATCTGAGTCCTACAGTCTCTGAAGAACTTAGCCTTGAAATCTCATTTTGTAAGAAAGACCTCACAATTTTTCCTTCTGAAATTGTCCCACCCTGCACAAATAAACAATGGAAGAAGTAGGAAGCAGAGTCTCCACATCCGATCTAGAAGTCAGATCCTTTCTTTCAGTAAGATAACACAATTTGCTCAGTCTTCATTTAGATAAAACTCTTTGCAGAGTGTGACAGAAATTCATATTTATCTCAGGTTCACTGAATCATATTCTTCAATGAATAAACTATTTATGAATAGGACGGAACATGTCCTATATACAATGAACATTTCCTGGCATGTATACCTGTTTTGCAGGTGTCTCTTAAACATGCATTTCCCTCAGAGAGCAACTTGGAATTATGCAGAAAACAATCCAAAAATTTTACAGTGTAAATCACTGTTGTAGCTGTAGCTATTCTTAACCAACATAGCAACATTCTTCACACGGTTTCAGAGCAAAGCAATGCCCAACTTAGGTTTTATTACAGGATGATCAGGGACATTTTTAAAAATGAAAGTATGACTGGTTGCATTTTGATTTCTTTTCCCACTTCAGCTTGTTCTCATCTTTCTTTTATAGTATTTAATACTGTTTAGCTTTGTATGGTTTAGAAAGAAATGTGGATATTGTAATGTGACCAAACATTTTGTTATGTTGCATATTCTGGAATTAACATGAGAAATCAAGTTTTTTCTCATGTGTAGAGGGTTGTAATTAAATCAACACTTTACAAATTAATTCTAGGAAATTCTGGAGTAAACAGAATAAGATGTCCAGGGAGCATGATGGCAAGAAGGAAAACATGGATTACTAACAGCCTGTAAGAAGTATGCTGTGATGAAATGGGCAGTGCACAGGCTGTCTCCCCAGAAAGCTATTGATTTATATGTCTACATCATGGCTGACTTCTTATTCTGTACATCACTGGACAATCATGGTAGGTCATCAACTGGAAAAGTACATGTATATTGTGTCTAATCAATACCCTTCTCTATAGATTAAATGAGAAAATAGATTTAATTAAAAAAAAAAAAAGAAAAATTATAGAAAGGAGCCAGTGACAATCAGATTAATAAAATTGCAGTGAGGAGTTCCATAAATGACAGGTGAGAAGTTATTTCCCCCTACCACTTCTCTATTTTTTCTTAGCCCAGGTTGTAAATATCACAGAGATGGTAGGCTTGTGAAAGATTGAATAATCCACAGATAGAGAAAAGCAATTTTGTTTTGTGATCTAATGGAATACAGAGATTGTACATGTGGCAAAGGTAAGCACAAAAAACATCTGCTGTTGTAGACAAAGTTGTAGAACACTGTTCCAGAAAGAGACTGTGGAACCCAGCACAAAGACATGCAGATGTTGTACCGTAAGGCAGGTAGATTTAGTCAATTTGGAATCTCTAATTTTTTCAATTTCCCACCGGGTTCAAGTCACTTTTTTTTTTTTTTTTTTTTTTTAGCTCATGTACAGATGCCGAAAATAGCCAACATTCAGAAATTAATATTAGAGTTTAATTTTTAAACCTTCCCTTTATGTTTCACAAATTTCTAACAATAGAAATGAGAGAAGAGACCAAACTAAAGCCATCTAACAATATGTGTGCTTAGTGTATAAGTTACTTCATAAAACTTTTATACTTTGTTATTAAGTTTCATACCCTCAAAACACTCTTAATGTATGCACTTCTCTAAAATTACTAGGGGTTCAAAGAAGTTTGGTTTCTGCTTGCAGCAACTGTAAGTTTGCTATGGTTGCTTTCTTTGGCTGGTGCTCTTGCCTTCATATATACACACTTTTTCTTAATGCAGTAAAAACTTAAACTAGAATAACTACCTTCCTCTTTTCTATTTCCATTGACTGCAGAATCTTTAAAGATGTGTTTGGGATTTGAACAACTCTTCCACAGAGCTAGCCGCACCCAGAACTACAAAATTCATTAATGTTAAGATGGGCTAAAGGAATTCAGTAATTATTCCTCTAATGCTCTTACATTTTAATGAGCTGATTAGAATCTTGTTAAGAAAACAATACACTTCGTATATAAACTATTCCTTGTGATTGTGAAGTATAAATGACATTTGAAGCTGTAGCAAACTGATAGCTTTTTATCTTTTTTAACAACCTGCTATGAGCAAACTTCTGAAATGTGACTTTAAACGTGCGACTTTTGTGATCAAGAATTCTGATTTGCTTGACATTTTGTCAGTGTTATCTTTGGGCTTTTTTTCCTCAATTTTTCTGCATAAAATTCTATTGAAGAAAAAAGAAATTTCTGGCAAATATTTTCTTTTACTGAAAAATATATTTCTCCTTAATTTCTGTCACAGCATGGGGAGGTTTAATCTCTTTTTTTTTTTTTTTTCTTACTTTCTTAAAATAGCATAAAACAGCATGACCTTGGGCATCAGAGATCATAGGAAATGCAAAGAAGAGAAAAAAAGAGGAGAATTTTTTCTGTGTTTAAATATTCATAAATATTTGCTATGATAGTTTAAAATTTCGAGCAGACCTTTAACTGCACATAACCGGTCTTTCCATTTTGCTCCATAAAAATAACCAGTGATACAGGAGGCTATTTCAAATATTATATCTCTAGCAAGTATGAAATAATGTTCATTTTATATCTCTTTCTCTTTCAAATCCCAAAACATCATATAAGTATTTCAAAGTCCTATTTTAATTATGCACACATATGCAAATGATGTAGTACATAAACATTTCTATTTGTAATGCATCACCAATCCTGAACTACATGATAATAACCATAGCAACTGGGCTTTTCGTCATGCAATTGCAAGAAAACTAAAAGCCAATGCAATAAACATATTGTTCTTTTTCAAGTTTTATGACATTTTGCATAGGGACATTACAGCACATGCTTTATCCTGTAAGGCAGTGTCAAAGGCCTTGTTTAATGGTCCCTGTTGTTTCCTTTCAAGATTTATGTCATTTCTTTCTTTAGTTAGAACAGCTCTTCAGGCCGCAAAGATGTAACTATTTTCCACAGCAGTACAGACCATGCATTCAAGCAAGTCCATGAACTTAATTTTTAAATTTTTTTTCTGTGAAAGTGGCAAGTTTCTAAGCTTCTGGAATCCATGTCTTTCAGTGAAAAAAGGGAAACTGAATGCCATTATGTGTAGCTCTGTATCTCATAATCAGAAATGCCTTGGTTTATCCTTGGGATGAGAAATTACCCTTCAAGCCACTAGAGTCCAGTAACATTGAAGGGCACGGATTACTTTAATTACTTTAAAGTTAGGACCTTTCATTACAAAAACATTTTTCAGTGCTTTACTTTCTGTCTTACTGAAAATAACTGGAGATATGCAAGCCTACAAGCAATACTTCACTATGAGGGTGGTGAAACAGGTTGCCCGGAGAGGCTGTGGATGCCCCATCCCTGGCAGTGTCCAAGGCCAGGCTGGATGGGGCTTGGAGCAACCTGGTCTAGTGGAAGGTGTCCCTGCCCATGGCAGGGGGTTGGAACTAGATGACCTTTACTGTCCCTTCCAGTCCAAACCATTCTATGATGCTATGAATACAATAAAATGTGCTATTTCAACTATACTGAAATTTTATCTTACAGTATTTCATCACAAGCATGATATTTTAAAAATTCTTATATTTATTTCAGGGTAATGTAAGCTAATCTTTGTCTAATCCCTCTCTACCTATCTATATAATACTTTAGAACTCAATGCTAATTACTGAATGAACATAGTCTAATCTAAAGACCGTTTAATTGTATACTTCCTCACCCAAGGTTGTTTTCAGGTAATTAATTTAAATGCAAGAAAAAGAGTTATTAATAAATGAGGTGTTATATATTACTTGGTTAAAATACCCTAATATAGAAAATTTCCTAATTTATTTCAGAATGATTGTGATTACACTACAGAAGTTTTTCTAGATATGAAGTAAGCAGTCTCCAAAATATTATGTTTTAAATCATAAAACCATCCTTCATGCTGTAAGGACAAGACCTTCCCTTTAAGCATCTGAAAAGCTCATTTCAGTTTCCTACAGGAAATAAAGGTTATTAGCACTTTGGGAACCAGTGTAAACTTTATATCACCCAAGATGTCAGCATGAAAGAAAAGAAAGCTTCAAGAAAATTTGTCAGAGCTTTCTGGTCAAATTCAAGACAGTGTCTTAGATATTTTAAAGCTGAAATCACAATGAAAATCTTTATTTTAAATTTACTTTGGATCTGACTTACTAAAACATTTCTGTGATACAGGCTTCTAATAGGTTGCTATGAGTTTACAGTATAGTGACACCAATTTATACTGTGAGTTGCTGCATGGTGCAAATATTGTTTCAACAGGAACACATCAGCCATTTAAGATCAGGGATTTGAAGCATTAAATCAAGAGAAGAAGAGAGAGTGTCATGCTACAAAGAAGTTGAACTACAAATACACATTGAACTTGAAATTGCTCTTGTGAAGGAGTTGCTCAGGAAATTCTGAAAGTTCAACCAATTATGACTCTATCCTTTTTTTAAAGATTACTTTGTACTTATAACAGCCTCTTCTCTCTCACAAGTTCAGCAGCATTTTTTGCTACACCTCAGCACTTCCAGCTAGCATTCCTCCATTAACCTTGCCCAAGAAACTTTCATTACAATTCCCAAGTAAATACTTTAATGAAGAGAAATCACATTCAAGCCATTGTAGTGGCATAACAACTTTGATACCTGCAAAAGCAGGTGTGCAAACTAATAATAATTTCAAAATCCAATAAAAATAAATCCACCAAACCTAACCTCTTCTTTCTTACTTTTTTTTTTTTTTTTTTTTTTTTTTTTTTTTTTACAACTTTATCTAAATTTGTTTTATAGGAGGAGATAATATTTTAACTAGAACTGCATGGGGTCCTGAATGAACTGTCGATGTAGCTACTGAAATTCATAGGCCTTCTGTTGTTTGAGCTCCAGCTCTCACTTTCTCTGTACTTTTTTTTCAGGTGGAAGTCAAGTAGCCGCCTGTTAGCCTTGCTTCTGAAATGGGAATAGAAATCTGAGGTTCAGAGCCCTGGAGCTATCTATATTTACCAGTTGTCAGGTTCAAGTGACTTGTTTTATAATACTTTTCTTGTCTAAAAGATAAAATGTATCAGAATTTTCAGAGCTAGGTTTGAGACTGAGGTCCAATAACACAGTGAAAAACCACTGTTGCGATGTTTTAAACATACCGCCCTGGCATGAGGAAACTTTGACAAATGTCAGTATAGCTCCCTGCTCAGAAGTAGGTGGACAGTGCTATGATCTTGCTAACAAATACCTTGACAGGATCTGCAGCAGATAAGACTAAAGCTACAGAATTGAGAGGTGTGACTTTACAAGGGAGGGGGGGAATAAGGAGAATCTCAGACCCCACACTACCTCTGCTGAGTTCTCCACACGACCAGATGTGTTAGTACATATGCAGGTAGGCAACTTGTCCTTAACCCCGCTGTTTTCCAGATGTGGCTATGTGAAGATCTGCCTCATGTTTCATGGTAATGTCCTATTTTTAGGATCTGCGAAGATGGAGTTCTTTTTGCATCCTTGTCTCTTAAACCTCCTCCAAGGTAGGATTTACCTAGATAAAGCACTAAAATGGTGTTAGTTGCCTTCCTGTAAAGTGCTGAAGGGAAGTCAGGGTTGGAGGTAGAGTATCTGAAATTCTGGGACTATTTTTCCAGATAATATGTTTGAAAAAGAGCATTCTATGGATAGACCATAGCATTTACTTGGGATCATGAATTGCTGATAACTTCTGGAAAGTATATTGTAGTGAATGATTTCAAAAGCTATGACATTTTCAGTTTCCATTAACAACTGCCAAAAAAAACCCCTCTGTCTCATAATGTATGAGTGTATGCATGCTATGTGTGCATAAACGTGGACCTAAAACTTGTATATTTATATACATATATACATACAAAACTATGCTCACACACACATTGTTACAGGTGTAGACTATCCTACAGATATATAAGCAGTTTATCCCACTCTATTCCTAAGTTCACATTTTTCTCTCTCCTGCTCAGATAGTGTGACAAAATGATACGTGTTTCAGGAAACTAGCAATGAGTGAAATATATTGTTGTGGCTATCATTAAAGGATAGCATTTGAGATTACGTACTAGCGTTATTTTTCCTGATAGTTGGTTCTATTTTAAAAGTTAAAAGTCCACAGAAAATCACTCTTTCACACCACGTGTTTTATTTCTAATTTTGAGATTCTAGCCCACCAAAATCTGTAGACAGAGTAACTTCTGTAATGTATTCAAATTACAATTTAGAGCATTATCAAGCAATGTAAAGAACTGATTTATCCATGTTAAAAAAATTATTACTCACATGCAAACTGAAGAACAGCCTCTCTGCTTAAAATACTGCCAAACATGTTGGTGGTTAAACACTGATACTGTCCAGAATCCTTCATTTCACTGGGGCTGTTGATGATCAAACTTCCTTCTATTAAACTGAAGCGATAATCACTTTCAATGTCCATTTCAGTTCCATTTCGAAGCCATCTTAAGAAAAAAGAAAGAAACTACTTGAGCATTTGTTTTGGGTTTGTGTGCCGGGGTTTTGGTAGCGGGGGAGGGGCCGCCGGGCCGGCTGCTGCTCAAAGCTGCCGGAAGCTTCGGCGGGTGGGAGCCGGCCCCGCCGCTGGCCCAGGCCGAGCCCGTCCGTGAGGGCGGTCGTGCCTCTGGGAGAGCAGAGTGAAGAGGGGAACCTGCAGGGAGTAGGGGATTGGGATGGGAGAGGAACCCCTCTGCGGGTACCGAGGTCAGGGAGGAAGGAGGGGAGGAGGAGCGGGGGAGGAGGGGATGCCCCCCCAGCCCGTGGGGAGACCGGGCGGCAGGCCGTGTCCCCCCAGACCAGGGAGAGGGCAGCCCCCCGGGGAGCAGAGGCCCACCTGCAGCCCGGGGAGAGAGGAGCCCACGCCGGAGCAGGGGGACGGATGCCCCCCAGCATGGCCGGGACTCCAGGGGGAAGCCCACGCTGGAGCAGGCTGTGCCTGAAGGACTGCAGCCTGTGGGAAGGACCCACGCTGGAGCAGTTCGTGAAGGACTGTCTCCCGTGGGAGGGACCTCATGGTAGAGCCGGGGAAGAGTGGGGAGCTCCCCCTGAGGAGGAAGGAGCAGCAGAGATGACGTGTGATGAACTGACCCCAACCCCCATTCCCCCGTTCCCCTGTGTTGCTGGGGGGAGGAGGGAGAGAGAACCAGGAGTGGAGTTGAGCCAAGAAGAAGGGAGGGGTGGGGGGAAGGTGTTCTAAGGTTTGGGTTTACTTCTCATTTTCCTGTTTTGGTTTGATTGGTAGTAAATGAAATTGATTTTCTTTTTTCCCCAAATTGAGTCTGGTTTTTCCTGTGACCATAAGTGGTGAGCAATCCCTCCCTGTCCTTGTCTCGACCCATGAGCTTTTCTTTGTGTTTTCTCCTCCTTATCCCACCAAGGGGGAGGAGTGAGCGAGTAGCCACACGGTGCTTTGTTGCTGACTGGGCTTAAATCATGACAGCATTTTATGGCCAAAGGAAGGCATCAAGCTTAGTATACAGAACCTGACAGCCCCAGTTTTTATAAGGATAACAGGTACTCAAAGACAGCCTGTGCAGTAAGCCATTACTTTGGCAAAGCTTTAGATGGAGACATTCCATCCTGCCTTACAAATGCTGTTTTCCTGAAAAAAGACGAGTAAAACCAGATCTTCAACTTCTGAAGAGAAAGCATATTCTTTGTTTTGCCTGTGCTGAATCAAATTTGTTATCTCTTTTTTTTTTTCCCCAAAAAAACCCCTATCGTCCAAAAAGGCTTCAGACTTGAAACCTGTATAGCAGATGCACCTTTTATGTCAAAAATAGGACTTTTACTGTGCTTATGATAAACAAAGTTTTGATTTATGTTCTGTCATTAAAGCCTTAGGCCCAGATGAGCTTAGAGTTAGCAGAGCTGAGTCAGCACTGCATGAGAGCAAGGAACCTTTTTTTTCCATTCTTTCAGCATTTGATCTTCCGGGCTCAAGAAATAGAGAAACCTGATTTAAATACAGAAAGTAGAAGAGCAAGGCCCGTGAAGAGAGGGTGGTAAGTTGATGTATGTAGGCTGTTATGAAATAAAAGATGTTGGCAATGGACAAAGGAAAAATAGTATCAGCTGGGCCAGTATACACAAAATTCAGAGAAGACTGGCCCAGGGGACTCTGGAATCAGCTGGCGGCTGGTCAGGGGTAATGCCTGGCAGCTACCAGGTAAATGGAAGCTCAGATCAGAGGAGGAGTTAGCAGATGGAATGCTAAGTTTGGGAGGTGTTTGGGAGTGACATGAGAAGCCTGAACAGTAGAGACAGGCATGGGAGTGAAGATAACGTGGGAAAAGCCAGGCTATAGGAAACGTATTTGAAAGTATCACACCCGAGCCAAAGCATTGAATAATTCCTGAATGAACACTTCTTTTTCTGAGTTTCAGAAGTAACTTAAAAGTCTCATTTCTCTGCTGTGTGAGTGGGTTTGGGGTTTTTTGGATTCCCCCCCCCCCCCCAGATATTCTCTGCCAAAAAGCCTCACCCCTCTGATTCATCTCTAAGGACTGAAACAACAAACCCTGCAATAGTCCCCCAGCTGCAAGAGAAAAGATTTTGAATGGTAGATAAATAGAGTCTAGCACTCTGGAATAACCTTTGGGGGGTGTGTGTGCAATATCTCAATTAAAGAGTAATAATAAGAAGACTTTTTAGATTTGCTTCTGTGTCAAACTGTATATAACGTGAAATTGTTAAAAGAATACAAAGAAGAGATAAGCAGTGTAAACAGGTATGGCACAGCTATTATGATGCACATATATTTCCTTCATTGCTAGTTCACAGTCATTCTGCAATTTCAAAGTTGCCTCAGGAAATTGCCAGGCTCTCCCAAGCTTTGCCAGAGTTCAGCAAAGACTGGAAGAACTTGGCAACATCTAGACTCCAGAGGCAACTTTAATGAAACAAAATGATTATCAGTTCCCCCTATCTCGTTAACATTCATGGTGGATGAGGTACAGACAGCAGAATTCAGATGAAGTAGCTCTGAATTTCTCTTAATTCAAAGGTCAGCATTGTCAGAATTAAGATGAACTGTGAAACTATTATTTGCCCCTTTTTTTTCATGATTGGACTTTTGATTGCAGACGACCCCTGCTTCATTTAATGTAATAAATGAAACATTGTTGACAATATCTTTATATTGCAAAGGATATTAGGGAAATGTCTGTAGGATTCACTACATTTTTTAAAGAGATTCATATATAACAGAGCTAAAAAGAAGAGGAACTTTTCATGTTCAACAATTTATTAATGATTTGAGATTTTGAATGAAATCATAATGAAAGTTAGCTTTCACATATATAAAAATATATATGAAATAAAAATGCAAATTAATTTATCTGGAAATTATGGGAGATTTATATAAGGAAAATTAAAAATTACATGTTTTGGCATTTCTAAATGGGAACTGACAGAAAATTCAGTTTGCTTTAATTAACTTTCTTCAATTAGTTTTATTTTCAATTAAATTAAATTTAAAAATATGTTTTCATAATGCTACCTGAAAACTTTGGATCTCGATGGCTGCCTGCCTACATATCTTAGGGTCCATCCTGAATGATTGTATTCCCCTCATATAATCCAAGCACATTAGAGGAAAAGCACCACTAAATTGTGTGATATGTTTTCTTCTAGGTACCTTGACTGAGCTGGGAGGACAGAAACCTAAATATAATGCTCAAAAGGTAATGTGCTTACAGGGAAAATCAGCTACTTTTTTTTTTTCTTGAAGACAAGTGACAGATAACATTTTAAAATGTTCTAATCTGGCTTAAGCAGACAGAAAGTAATTTTTTAAAATTTTTTCAACTGCATTTTCTATCAGGAAATGATACTAACAAAAAAAATCTAGCCAGCTTATGTGTGTCCTAAGTAAAACAGGAAAAGCAGTGTTTCACAAGCAGTGAAAGCAGTGTAGTGAAATGGCATCACAGGGAATTCTGCACCTGCCTTTTTAACTCAGTAACACTGGTGACCTGTGAGATCCCCCAGGAAGCTTGTGAGTGTCTGTATTCCTCATCGACATGTCTCAGGTATGTTCTTAATTGTATGGGTCCTGACTTGTGGTACTAAAGCATGATTTGCAAAAATACTGAGCAAATGGAATCAGTTTATCTCCGGGAGTTATTCCCTAAATCAATGCATCTAGATACCTTAATGACTAGAACTCAAGAAATTAAAAATTGTTATTTCAGGGTAGAGCTTGAACAAGGGGAAAAAAGCTCTTGGAAGGAAGAAGAAATTCTGAAATGATGTGAGCGTTCTCCATTCTGTTAAAATGAAGTAATGTCCTAGTAAAAAAAAGAATTTGTAAACAGGTTATGAATACTGTGTCATAAATTATACAGACTAAGGAAATGAATCAAAATGACAGAGACAACTTAATTTTGGAAATTTTGAGTGCTTTAAATATTCTTTTAATGTAGCTTTATTAAAAAAAAAAAAAAAAAAAAAAAAAAAAAAAGTTGTACTGTGCTTTGGTTTGGGGTAAAAATAATTCCTAGCAGCATGGGCCTCACAGTCCATGTCAATAAAGATCTCTGTTCTCCAGTGCTTGTAGATAATAGGACAGGGTCTTTGGTGATATAGAAATATCCCTTCTCCTCACTATTTCATATACCAAAGGTTGGGCAGTGACATACAACAAACCTTTGCCTATCTATAGCTTTTTCTGAGACTAAATTCCTTCTGCACCTGCCCTGGAGAACAATATATTCCTCACAAAGTAATTTATACCCCTTTTCCCTTCCCCTGAATGGTAGTGTGTATTGCATATGCTGTACAGACAGGTGGCAGCAACAGAGGGAGAAGTTAAACTGTGCTGTTAGAATTAGGCCTTTCAGGTCAAAGCTTTCCTTGCATGAACAGCAGTCAGGAAAGTTTGTGAGGCTGCTGACACCAATTAATCTCTGGAGAACTGAAGGAATGGATATCACAAAATCATTAAACAGCCCAGGTTGGAAGGGACCTCGAAAGATCATTTGATCCAATCTTTCATGGGAAAGGGAGCCTAGATGAGGTTGTCTAGCACCTTGTTCAATTGCATCTTGAAAACTTCCAATGATGGGGACTCTACCACATCCCTGAGGAGGTTGTTCCAGTGATTGATTGTTCTCACAGTAAAAAATTTCTTTCTTATGTTGAGATGAAACCCCTCCTGTATGAAATCTCTCTTATATCTGTTACCCCTTCCCTTATCCATGCGGCTTCCTGTGAAGACAAAGCCTCTATCCTCTTTGTAGCTACCATTTAAGATATGCTGGAAGTCTGTATTTGTTGATTGCATTCCACTGCGAAAATGAAAAAACTACTGGATGAAGAAATAAAGAAGATGACATAGGATTTCCAATGAGAAAATCTCCACAAGAACAATGAGGTTGTCTGGGAGAGCTGAACATAGGGTTGCCCTCTTTTGGTGGGAATTTGTGCCTTTTCCCCATGGTCACATGCTATGTTTAATGGCTTAATAGCACTTTAACAGTGTGTGGAACTAATATACATATTTTTTTTATCAACAAAGCAATAAATATGTAATAGAAATTACACAAGGAATGTCAATAAGGAAGAATGCAACACAGCTTTCATCCCGCGTAGTAAGGAGTTCATGCAATTCCAGTTTGAAGAATTTCTGGCCATTCATTCCTAATCCCATGTTACATGTTTTAGTCATGCCTGTGTTGTATGGGGAAGTTGTGCCACGCATCAGATCCATTTAGTGACTCACATCTGTTGCAAAGAAGCAGATTCATTGTTGTTATGATGGGGATATCTAAAGATGGTACTGCCTCTGAATTTCTTCCAGCCGTAGAAATAGAAGTTTTGTGATTCAAATAAATCTAAAGAGAATTCATCCAGAATGCTAAGGAATCCACAAATTAAATAAGTGTAATAGGAGAAAAATAAAATGCAAAATTGATGATTGTCACCTATGACAAAATACAACAGTAAGAGTCCTTATGTTCCCTTTGTAAGTGAAGAATGACTCTACAAGAAAAGATAAAGGTTGTATGGAAAAAATAATCAACCATATGTTCCCCCAGCCCTCCTACATCACTTGTAATTTGTATAAAATATGAGCACAGTCAGATATAGGAAATGGATAAGGTGACTGCAACATACTGTTCTCACCTGTAAGTGGGCACCATTAATAAACGGAACTCTCAGACTCATAGGTGTGTCATAACAGATCTGTATAGTAGATATCTGTGACATAGTCTGTATGGAAAAATAGGCAGCAGACAACAGTTGCAAAGGAATAAAATGGTGGACTTGTGAGTGAAAAGACACCAGATCTGGCTCAGCCATGGTATCCTGTATTGCATAGCCATGTCATTTAATGTACCTGTTCTTTACTGCTTTCCGTACAAAATAGGAAAGTATTTCGTAGCTTTACAGATGTTTAGCAAAAAAGTCAATTAAAGATTTTGATCTTGTCAGCTGTTACAGACACAAGTTAAGAAACTGAACAGGAGTCCCTCCAAATGAATAGATAAGAAGTACAGAGGCCATAATTTGAAACTTCACATATTGCTTTGCCTTTACTCACTACCAGTTCTACTTCTTGCTTATTCAGAATCAGAAAAAGCATTCAATCAGGAAAGGCATTTGTGTCATAGAGCTGTTTCTGTTATGTTGTTTTCCAAAGCACACTGACTCTCAGAGTGGGAGTGCAGTGGCTAATATTCTGAAAACTAAAAAAAATCTTCTAAAACAGGTACCTGTACGTGGGAGTAGGATTTCCACGAGCTTGACAGTTCAGAGATACTTTCTTCTCCTCAGAATCAGTTGGAAAAATCACATCATCTGGCTCTTGTACAAACACTGGCCCATAATCAACACTTTCTGTGGAAATAGGAGTGCTATAGTTTAGGAAATCTGAATAAATGTAAAATCATTATAGCTTTTATAAAGTGAGATTAAAGTATACAAAATTATGTTTGTTTTCCAGAGGTTCATATCGCATTACTTCAGATGTTATATTAAAAAACAATAATTAAAAGGAAAAAAAGTATATATAAGGAAGAAATATTACAAAGTTAACAATAAAATACATAGAATGATTTAAGTGTTCATCATGCCTTAAAATGGCTTTCTCATCAGACGTGTTTTGGCCTGCAGTCTGATGAGCAGCTCGAGAGAATTAAGCCAGTAAAAGGAGTTCACACTGCTTGTAGAGAGCAGGGTAAACAAAAATTTTCCTGCTGCTTGCAGCAGCTAATCTTACAAAGAACTATGGCACAGTTTTCCCTTTTATGTCAAAGAGTTGCTAAGAAAAATCACTTGTAAAATTAATGGCAGCAACTCATGGCTGTTATTAAATAATATATAGCAAAATCTGACATTTCATCTTCCTCCACTGTCTTCTCTAATTTTGGCACGTATCTATATCTTCATATGAATTTACATTTCTGAATAAGAAAAGCTGGATAGACCCATAGAATACATCTATGATTCCAATTCATTTGTATTGTGAAGAGGGAAGTGTAACCTTCAGAAAAGTAAAAGGCTGTAAGTATAGCATTCCTGATCATGTAGGTCTGAATAACTAAAATTCTCACTGTGCCCTAGAAGACTGTGGAATTTTAATTAACTTAGACTTCCTCCAAACTCTTGGATGATTTAGTCCCATAATGCTCTTCAAATTTAGAGCACTAGCCTAATGATTTGGGTGAGGGGAGGTATTACATTGTCCTACTACTTGCAGTGAAACATATGGGAGCTGGGTTTTCTCTGTCAGTTTTATGGTTTCATATGTTCATGTCATAAAATTCCTCCAACTAGTACTGAGGACAGCATGACACATTAAGCAGTTTATAACCTCCTGTTATATTTGTCCTCCCAATACCAGCTTGAAGTAAGAAAGGTGCACCTGAAGACTTCGGGTTTGGGTCATTGACTTATAAAACTTATTACTGTATTGTTCTACCAACTCCACACAACTTCCACCACACGTTATGGGTTCACAGTTTTAGGAACTGTGACCTTTTCAGAAAGTTTGGGTGGACAGGAATAGGTGCATGGGGCTACGACTCCTGGCACAGACAAGAAAATTTTGGAGTCTGACAAAGGTTGAGAAACATGGGAGACATAAGTCATAGTATGCTAGTTCTGAGATGCAAATTTCCATGTCCTTACATTCTGTGACATTTTGGGTTTCTCAATTCTATTATTACCATACAGTGAAAAGACCACATAATACCCCATTATGCTATTCAACCTTCCTTTTTAGTGACTATACATTTATTAAACACTTAGGGTTTTATCTTTTTCCACTGCTATTCAAATACAGTTTGAAAATAACTTTATTTTCGGGTATGTATACTTCTGCTGAAATAGGTTCAAATAATTAGTCTTTCAATTTGTAAAGACAGCAAATAAAAGCAGCAGCAATTAGTGGTTTCTGTTTTGCATAATTTTCAAGTTTATTAGCCATTTTTGCAGGACTGTGTAAAGGAATGTGGGTTGCTGTTTTGCATATTTACATTACTTCCGTGTTTAGGTATGTTACTTCAGTTGGGTGTATTGGCAGAAATATATTTTCTGGGACAGATTATCTACATTATTTAAAAAACCTCAACCACAATAAGTGATTTCTGGTATGTGCTTATATTACTGAAGTTAAAATAACTCTAGTACTAAGTTTTGAGCACTGCAGCTGAGGCTGCCACAGGGGCAATGGACTCAGCTGGCAAAACTTATTTTAAGTAAGGAAAATGTCGGTACAAAAACATTGTATGGATTGTTTCGTATAATTTAGTTACCTCCTCCTTACATTGCACAAGAGAAAATACTAATGAATGTAGGCGTAAATAATCAGAGGTCTCATCAAGCTAGAGTATAGCAAACCCAAGAATTAATTAATGAATGCAAAACTAAATCATGGGTTTAGATTTAGGTGTTATTCCATGCAGATTAGTAGGTGTATGGATAGGGCGTGTATTCATGAAGATTAATGATTTTATCTTTTCCCTAGGAGTGACTCTGTAGATAAAATATAATGCCACAGCCTAGGATTACTGGAAAGAAAAGAAAAAGATGCAATGCTAGGTAGGTGCTGGTGTCACTAGCAGTACAGATGTTCTTTCTACCTGTACTATTTGCAGCAGTAATACTGAAATACTGTGTTGCACTTTCCTTTTGGAAAAATAGTTTTACTTCTGCCTGCAGTGAAGACAACGTTAACAGAGAAAGTTCAATGCATGCCAGTCATGTTCCTAAAAGATGAAAATATGTAGTTAGCTGCTTATCTGCATTTCAGATGGAGTGTGGAGTACTGGCAGAGATTATTTGGAGACTCAGAAGCATCATAATAATGAATGAGATATTCATCAGTTTGTAGCTAAATTGACTGAATGAATTCTTAGTTAGATCATCTGGACTGGGACAGAATAATTGAAGAAAAGGGTCTATTCTGAAGAGACCAAAGCACTTGCTGAAAAGACAAGACTATATGTTTATAAATTCTTAGGCTTAATAAAGGGGTGATTAAATAAAATGCAATGGGGTGTGATATCCGATATGCGAGAAAACATCACAGATCATCTAGTGATACCATCTTCATTTAAGCTCCAGTGACAGACTTGAACTTAAAAATCTTAAGTGTTCTATGCCTTCTCTCTTCATTTCAAAAGCAATGAAGGAAACACATTGCAGATGCAAATATTTCATTTAAATATTTTTAAAAAAATGTTAAAACTATTTTTTCAAATTAAAACACAGGCAGGTTTATAATTAAAGGAAAAAAAATATTTTTCTTATGCATAATTCTAATAAAAGCTCAAATAAAATGAAGTCTTGTGAAGACTTCAATAGTTGTATCAATGATGGGCACGTAGTTTAGCTAGCACTAAACATCCCATTAGAGATAATGGAAAGTCCTGGACTCTTCCAAAATTGACCTGGACCACCACTGGAGGCTTACTGTATTCTCTTTTCTCTGTAGGGAGTTTAAAGCTACACTGAAACTGTGGGGCTTGAGAAGAACATTTCCTAGAATCCAGCGCACACTCTGCTAATGTTGCTTGATGTCATTCTGCTTGAGGATTCCCACTCTGAAGAGTGCCACAAAATCTCACCTGATTACAACTGGGAATTTTTTAACTTCCCTTTTAAGAGTATTGCATCACTTTTTAAACACATATTTAGTCACCATCAAAAACCTAGATACAGTTTCTTCAGCGTACAGCATAACTGCACATTGATTAATATTTACAGAGATTGTTCATGTGTCCTTTTACAAACTAGACTGGAGGACTGCTCAATTATGCTCTAGAAAGCCAACACCAGGATTAATAAATTCTGGTTATTAGTTCCAGGTCTAATCAACTGCATGAGTCTGCTCTTTCTGATGAGAGTCTGCCTTGAAAAATTAATCTCTGCATTTTACCAGTTTGATCATGAACAGTTGTAGCAGTATGTTCTTTGAGACCTTACACTCGTCTCATGAGTAACCAAGGTTAGGGTTAGATTTTTAGATGACAGTAGACATGGATGATTGCAGAGAAAAAAAGAGAAAAAAGCACCTGATGATAAAATCCACTTGTGTAGCTTTACACATATGAACTACTCTACAGAAGCAAACACGCTTATATATGTGTTAAATTTTTACAGGATTAGAAACACTAACCATTTGAGAACCATATAGCAGAAGAGTTCACAAGCTAAAATGACCACCGCTCACCCCCTCTCTCTACAGTACATACACTCCAAGCGGCATTACTGCAATACATTACCTACTGGGGCAGGTTAACCTCGGCCAGCTGCCAGGTGCCCTCCAGCCACTCACTCACTCCCCCAGGGGAGAAAATAGGATGAAAAAGCTCCTAGGTTGAGATGAAGACAGGGAGATCCCTTACAAGTTACTGTCACGGGCAAAACAGACTTATCTTGGGAAAACTTATTTCCAGTTAAAATAGACTTGGGTAGTGATAAACAAAGACAAAAATTTAGGCAACACCTTCCCCCCAGCCCCTCCCTTTATCCAGAATCAACTTTTCCTCCACCCTGACTTCTCCCAGACACAGAGCTGCCATGTATGACACAGGAGCTACATGAGGTCTCTGAAGTGGCCTCTTGGGGTCAGGACAGACACCCCAGGGTGTCTGAAGTACACTGGAGACCCAACTTCAAGCACATGAATTAATCTGTACAGAGTGTTCAGTTCCTAACAGATAAATGACAGCTGGGAGGTCGAGGGGTGTCTGAGATGCCTGGCCAGAGCAGACCAGCACGGTGCTGTGTTTACACCAGCCCTGCCCTGTCCTGGTGTAGTGGCTACAGGCCAGGTGAGGCTCCTCGCAGCACCTGAAGTGACGCTGCGGAGCCTGTTTCCAGACCCCTGAGCCCTGCTCTGTGCAGCCAGGTGTGAGCTAACTGTCCATGCACAGAGCCAGCGGACTTCCAGGCGTTACAACTGGGATTCAAAGATGCATTTAGTGCAATGTGAGATGCCCTCATGTACGCCTCCTGGCTGATCTAGACATGCACCCATTTTTCCCAGGTCCCATGTCCTACCCGCCAGTGTCAGGTATATCCATAGGACATTAGGCTGTAAGGCAGCCCAGGTGGCACTAGGTCACCTGAATTGCGCCCCAGTGTTTAGACACCACATTTGTTTGTCTGCACTCTCATGCTGAGCTCCACCTGCCCCTGTCCCAGCCCTGACAGCAAGGAGGAGGCCCAGGGGAGGTGGGGTGGGACAGGTCAGTGAGGGGCTGTGAGGTGACCGCAGCCCCAGGTCAAGAGGCTGTCCCCACAGACAGGGGTGACAGCAGGCTCTCTGTGTTGGCCACTTTCCCCATGGGCCTGAGTTGTGGGGCTTGTCCATCCCACTGCATTTAACAAGGCTGAAGAGAGGCAGCCCTTTGTCCCCTGGCAGCCGAGGGCTGGACTTTACATCAGCCCCAGCTCCCCCCGGTGACGCGGTGGCCAGAACGTTGGTGGTGGCCGTTTCTCGTGGGGTTGGTGACACGGCTGCCCAGGACAAGTATAAAAAGGCCTGTGCAGTGAGCCGTCCCAGACTGGAGGTGAGCAGAAGGGTGAGCAAGGGCTGAGGTGAGATGGCGGGGAGGAGGGCAGGGAGGGGAGGGCAGGGCTGCTGGGCCCGGGCAGGGAGGCAGGGGTTGCCCATGGCATGACAGATGGCGCCTGGTCCTCCTTTCTCTTCCAGAGCCACAGACCCTCACAAGGACAGGACCAGACCATGGTGCACTCCTGTCCTTGGCCACAGAGCCAGGGAGATTCCACCACATCTACAACGACACTGACGCTACGTTAAGGAATCAAAAAGGACATCAGCTCTTGGCACCAATGTAATGATGCGGTGGCACTGCCAGCATGAGTGGGTGGTTGGCGGTGGGCAATGCCACCATGGGATGGGAGTCTACTGGCTGCCAGGGAGAGGTGGGACTGACAGCCTTGTCCTGAGGCTGGCAGAGCTCACAGCAGGGGTTGCCCATGGTCAGTGAGGGTCGCTGTTCCTTTGTTTGTTGATATTATCCTGCTTTTTCCAGCCACAGGCCCACTTAGGGAAAAGGACCAGACCATGGTGCACTCCTGTCCTCAGCCACACAGCCACTGAGATCCCCTACCGTCTACAAGGAAGCTGATGCTAAGTTAAGCAATCAAAAAGGACATCAGCTTTTGGCACCAAGCTAATGATGCAGTGGCAGTGCCAGAGTGGTTGGGTGGTTGCTGTTGGGCAATGCCACCATGGGATGGGTGTCTACTGGCGGCCAGGGAGAGGTGGGACTGACAGCCTTGTCCTGAGGCTGGCAGAGCTCACAGCAGGGGTTGCTCATTCTGATTGAGAGTGGCTGCCTCTTTGGTTTTTGTTATCCTGCCTTTTACAGCTCCAGGCCCAGACAGGGCCAGGGCCAGACCATGGTGCACTCCTGTCCTCAGCCACACAGCCAGAGACATTCCCTACCTTCTACAAGGATGCTGACACTAAATTAAGGACCAGACCATGGCTCACTCCCATCTCCCCCCCCCCCCCCCCCCCCCCCCCCCCACCATTCAGCCAGAGATTTCTGCAGCTTTTGACAAAACCAGTGACCTAAAGACAAGGAAGCACACACTGCCCCAGTCTGCACCATGCTGTGGTCCCACAGGCAGCTGGAGGCTCCCCACAGCCTTGGTCGAGGGGAGCTCCCCATAACCCGCCCTCTCTGTCTGAAGATGACCTTGAAATAAAATTTTCTGATTCATGAACCATTGGCTGGTTCTTCTGGTTTGTGTAGTCTTTTGGGGGAGACCTCCTGGGGCTTTTCCTTATTTTCCTTATTTGCTTATTGTATTTAATTTATATATCTTTGTATGTGTGCATATATATGCTATACAGATATATATACACACACATTTTTATATACATGTATGTTTTCTGATCCCTTCAGGGATCCAGAACATCAGGTTTGTTTGCACCCATGTTTTAACTAACGGTGACCCTTGCTTTTAAACAGGACAGTTCTGTGTAAGTGTGCATCAGAGGATTTGAACTCCACACCTTATTTTTTCTTTCTAACTTAAGCAAGAACATGAAGAGATTAATATTTAACTAACATATTAAGCATATGTATGTTTCAATTTACTATTTTAATTTCTTAAGAGAAATATTTCTGTTCCTCACACAGGCTTTTATTAAAAGGATGAGTTTTCTGTATCTTATTGAAGTGCTATGAGACCAGTGATTTATTATAGAGTGGCACATCTGTCTTGGGATTACAAGTACGCATTGCAACCAAGTAATGTGACAGCTAGTTTGTGGTCCCTTTACAAATTTTAAGTTGCCATTTTCAATCTAGGCAATTTAAAACACTAAGCACTCTCATTAGGATTTACTGTTTGAACTGGTATTGCCCAGGAAGGTAAGGATATGGAAAACATTTCAAATATTAGTAAAATCCCTCTTTTTAAATTCTTTAATATTCTTGAGAGCAGTACTCAAATATTCTTTTAATTCCAAGGTTCTCCTTGCAGCACATTTGCACTTAACAAAATACCAGAGTATATGACTTCTTAGTAACAAGTATTTAAATCCTCATAGGAAGGGAAACTGGAATCTGTGAAAAAAATCATATGTTCTTTAGTTCTTGCTGAGCAATGCAAATAGCATGACAAACTGCAGATGAGAATAAAGTTTCCTGTACTTTCAATTCTGCAGTAACTGAAATAGTGTCATTCCTCAACGCTCAGCTTTCTTGCCGCCATTCTTGACATAATTCCAGGTCAATAAATACACCATGAAAAAAGAATAAATTCCTGGAACCCTGGGAACACAGAGGTGGGCAGGAAGGAACTATGACCTTGTGCAAAGACCTGCATTGAAGCTGCATTGGCAATATTATTTTTAGTGTCTAAGAATTCTGCGTGCTGTACTTTTAAAGAATAAAAGAAATAAGGTTCTTTCAAAAGTTTTCTTAAATAATATTTTTAAAAGATAATTGTCTGCAGAAGGAGAAAGTGTAGCAAATTCTACACTGTAGCGGTCACTTATATCAAAAGTCATTAGTGTAGTTTGACCACTGCCTGCAATGTTACAGTACCATTCAAGTTATATGACTGGCATAAATAGTCGTGGTGCCATCTTCTCTGTCTGAGGTACTGGTGGGAGGAAACAGCTCTTTTCACTCTGGTAATTTTCACCCAGTGGACAAGGTATCTGAGAGGATATGCTCAGGCAGCATGTGAATATGGGGGAAGGAGATATTCCTTCAGGTCTTCTCCCCTTTATCTGCTCATGTCCCTTTATAAGCACTTTTTTTTTGCAGGTGATACTGGTGGATGGCTTTGCTAATCCATCTGAAGGTGGACTAGAGAGGTCTTCAGATAAACCATCTGTTTTCAGCTGTTATTCTGACACACTGGCAATTTGTCCAAATGGCAGCTGGAAAAAGAGTGATGGCAGTTCTCCTTTGAAAGCAGAGTAACTCAGCAAAGTTTAAAAACCACAAGTTTTTACAGGACCGAGAAAACAACATTTTCTTATCTCTCTACTTTTTTTTTCCCCATTTGTCAAAGGCCTGTTGAATCCATGTGGTGATGGAAGAATTTTCTAAAGAAAAGCTACAAGATACTGTAAAACGATAGAGCTTCTAAAGCAGCCTAAAAGGAGGGGTCACTAACAGATCTTCCATCCTAAAATACACATTGGACTCTGCATACAGACCCTACCTGGAAAAGTACTTGCTTGACATATCATGGACCAAACCATATCCCGATGACCTGTCAGTCCTGGGTATTAATCTGTTCAGGATACATTAGAAAAGTTGCAGGAGTTGCTGATAAGGCTATATATGTTGCTGAAATGTTCATATCATCAGAATTTCTTAAAACAAAACAAAGGTGTTTAATTTCAGATTGGTCCTACAGAGTGAAAGACACTTTTTGGTAAAGGTGGATCAGGTTTTAGTGCTACTCATTATCAGACTCGCTTCTGAATTTATTTCTTTCTTGGCATGTTTGCAGTGTGTGTTTGTTGTATGCACTTGAGGTGATGACTGTAAAGGATCTTCTGATTAACCTTTGTTACCATGCAAACAAACAGTTTAACCTGTTCAGTATATTCAGAAAATATTTTAGATGTAAATAATCACCCTGCTTTCAAAGAAAACATTGTTTTCTTCAACTAAAAGCTAGAAATCCTCCTTTTTTTTGCTTAAATAGTGAAGGAAAAAAAAATTAACTTCATTGCTAATATTGATTTTACAAGTAGGTTCTATAATATAACCTTTCACTTAACACCTAAGAAATAAAGAATTACTACCCATTTTAATATCCCTATAATCTGTCAAAATATAAAATTTCCTTTAATATAATGAAAAAGAAAAAGCCTACTAATTTATTACTGCAAAATATGTTCTAATGATTAAATCTGTGTGTAACAGATTTTAACATTAACAAAGGTGGCTGCAATTTACAATAATTATTTTGCATGTATAGAAGCAGACACACACATATATATATGTATATTTATAACACATGCATTTATAAAATACATTTAATCTTAAAACTGTATTTCTGTGAGCTTCAAAGTCAAGAAACTTTGAGGAAACTTTCCTTTTGGCAGGTAAGTTCAGGCAGATACACATGCCCTGATGTATGTACATTGATTCTAGTATGCTGCATGCTGGGAACAGTGCACAGTACATGCATGATGGAGTTTACACTGCAAGAGAGATAAAATTATTTTCTTATATTTTCAGATTTATCTTCTCTGAAGGAGATATGTTTATTTGCTTGTTAGGTAAGATAAGACAAGTTTTTCCTGTTGCTTGAAAAAGCTTTCTATGTTCTGTGGCTTGAAACAAACACACCTGTTCTGAACTTAGTTTATACTATCTAAATTGCATGCCACATTAATCAGTATTGCCCAATATTTTTTAGCAATGAAAACATTTTTAGTAGTTTGTGTCTTTAATTCAGATTGGTAAGTGCTGAATCTGGCAGATGGTGTGGAATCAGGAATTCTTGTTCAATAAAAATTAAATTCAGATCTTGCACATCTTCAGGTTCATTGATTCAAACACTTTCAGTTGTGAACTGGACCCTCTTCTTTATTTTATTCTAAAAGATATCAAACCAAAGATGGAAGGATAAAAAGAGTCTTTATTCAAGGTTAAGTTTAATTATTTTTACTGCAGCATTTCCAAAAGTTTTTAGAACAGCAAGAAAGTATGATAGTTTGCAGTTTTATGATTCTTCAAAAGTATTTAATGAATAATTCACAATTTCTATGCACATTTTTTAGTCGTGACTTTACACATTGATACATAGCTTGCAGAAAAGGACTGTATTGCCTTAACTGCATGTTTACAGAAAGTAATTCCATATAGTTTAAATTCAGCAGTGAACTACAGCATAGTTCTTTTAATTTGAGATATCAGGAAACACATGCTGAATTGAGAGTGCAAATTAAATGGCATAAAGTGATTAAAAGGCATAAAGGACCTTTATTAGAAACCATGTCAGGCCTCTGAGCATGTCTGCTGGGAAATCAATTGAGAAGTCGCTTGAGAACCTGTACACTTAGGCAGCTAATAAAAGTATTTTGTGTTTTTCTTATGGCAAACCTGGCTCCTGAGTGTATGACATATATTAGATGTTTGAATTATGCAAGTTCTCAATCGTAATAACATAAAATATGTTCCCCCCCCCTCTTATTATTGTCCATTCACTTGTAGCAGTGGTCACTCATGACCACACATGAGCACAGGATGCTGTAGCATATCCTCATTTAGGTGGCCCTGGCTAATAAACATGACCACTCTATTACTTATCACATACCAGTTGTAGGAAGATAACTAAAATATCTTTCCTTCAAGAGCTATAATAACTGAAAAAAAGCCTTGAGGCCAAATCAAAATCAAGAAATTTACTAATTTAAGCAAGTGGAGTGCCAGATGATTGAGATAATGAACTTATTTCTGTTTTTTAAATACCAAAGATATTATCTCAAACATAAAGTTATGAACAGAACTGAGAAAGGTTTAGAAAATAAGTTGCATTCAGCTGCTGTAGCAGATATGTTCTTGCCCTTTTGGATCATGCAGATTGTCCTACCTGGTCTCCTGCCACAGAGTCTTCATGCTGCACCAGAACTACGTTGGTCTTTTCTAAGCCCTGTTTCATATCTGTGCTTGTGCCATGCAGATGCTTCACATAATCAAGGTCTTAAAAAATATTACTCAGGTACCTCAGATTTACCTGTTTCTACACCATCTCTACAGCTGGTTGTACAAAAACCTGTAAGTCATGGAGTAACTCTCCTAGGACTATTTTAATCAGTCCTTGGAAGAAAGAGTTGAAGTCCCTCTCTTCTGAGTCAAGTGCTCTGTTCATTGGAGCTTATGAGTTATGGCCCAGTTTTGTCTCCACTCAGTGGTTCTTCACTTCCTGCTGCAAAATAGAAGTAGCTCAACTCTTGGAATGTGGTGCCTATGTTTGGAGAAGACTCATGATTGATGACCTATATCAGGTATGATCTCAGCATACCTCCTGGAAATGTCAAGGACTTAGGTGGTAGAATGCTTACCCTGAGGATCCCCAACCCATATCCCGTTTTCCTAGAATGAGATCGGCATAAAATTTTCTCAGCCCTCTCAAAGTAAGGATTTAAGCATAACAGTCAAACTTCACATCAAATTTAAACACAGTAAGCTGCGTCTTTGCCAGCTGGTTTTTTTTTCCCAAGAAAACACGATGGAAAAATCAGGGTCAATCAGGGAGAAGACACTTTATAGTTCCAACTTGCACTATATTATTTCTGAAGTCTGTATTCTTTTGCCTTGCTGCTACCAATTTCTTCTTCAGTCTCTAGACATTCATGCTGTTGAAGACCAGGATAATACACTCTGGTTCTAATCTTGAAATTTGATTTTCACATGCACATATTAGGTTGGCTGGAAGGAGTTATCAGTGTCTGGTGCACGGGCAATAGCTGACTGTAGTCCAGTCATCACTTACAAAGAATATTGCAGAGGCAGGACAAATGTAGAAACCTGCCCCAGTTCCAGAAATGCTATCAAACAGAATTTATCTGCTTTCATGATTCAAATTGTTTGTGTTCTAGATCAACCTTAATTCAGGGAATGTATTTATGCTTGAATATAAGCCATTTGTGTTCACACAAACACATGCAGACATTATTAGCTTTCAATACACGCAAGGTACTTTCCAGGGGAAAAAAAAAATAAAAAAAATTACTGAAAGGAGCAGTAATCCTGTAACCACATACTGCATGAATGTTGTTGAACTGCAAGGTATTACTCACAATTCTTTAGAATCTCACTTAGACAATTATGTTTAAATATCCTCTAACCTCTTCCTCCCTCCCTCTCCTTTCTTCCTCCTTGTCTTTGTGTTTTTCTTTCTACATTTCTGTGAACATAATTCAGCTAAATATTATTACTAAAGAAATGGTATCAGAAATGTGGCTTCTTTAAATGTAACCAAACGTGAGAAAATGTGTATTGTTACTGTGAATTGTTGCATTTAAAAGTAAATGACACCACATAACACTGGCATGTCTATCAATGCATGCACATGTATGCATGCACGACAGAGTTGACTACACAGAGTAGGTAATTTAGATAAAAAGTAGTTTTATAAGATTTACTATTCATGTTTGATTTACATTACTATAATTCATGATTAAATTAGAAAAATTCCAAAGAGAAAAAATATATATAAAAGAGGAACTGACATTTTACTACTAGATGAAATTGTGCTGTAATGGAATTTCAAACCACTAGTTTGCTACTTTCATGTAGCAGAAACTGCATAAAACTATTCTGCATAGGAATCTTTAAGAAAAAAATGTTTTAACTGATGACTTTAAGGCTAACCTGAAGAATCTAAAGGGAAAGAGGCTCGTTTCTACTTTGTGATGTTTAATAAAATTCAAAATTATTTTTGAGAAATACTGAAGTTGATAAAAATACACTGTTTTTGGAAAATGTTTCAAAGATTCAGAGAGGGAAACTAGACTTACCATCATGTTTGAAGGCCTCTGAAAAATGGTAGAGGTTTGTTGGGGAGTGATAATGTTGTGCAGATCCTCTCCAGCCTGGTGAAGATACACTTCCTAATGAAGGACTGCTTAATCGTGGTCTGTTCTTTGAACTGAATGAGGCTAAAGATGAACTACCAGATTTGATTCTTAGGATAGCAGCATATGAAGTGGGGAGACCAGGAACAGCTTCTGAATATTCTGAAAAAAAAACACCAAGAAGTGAACATTGAATAAATATAAAATTTATCACTTTTCAGAAGGATATTTAGTTATGCAGTAGAAAAGTAGAAAAGTTTTATCTGTAAAGGAAGTGTCAGAAACACCCTGGACTCCATGAGGGACTCAGCTTCTAGACAGAACTTGGTAACAGCATAGACCTCTAAGACAGAAAATTGTCCTGCAGTTAATATAAAACCCCACAATATAAAAATCAGGTGGTTATTACATTTCTTCTTATGGTAATATGAGTTTTCAAAATTTTTAATTCTATTTCTATAACCCTAAATCACTAGTAGAAAACTGGCTGTGAAGCCACCATTCTTCCTTCACATCCTTGTATTACTTTGTATATGCAGTGCAGAAACACTGGCTGAAGCTAAATACACTTATTTCAGCACTACTCTGCAAATCAAGTGGGCTAGCTAAAAAGCCCCAGAGCCCATATACGCACAAATTTCTCTCCCAAGAACATGCACATGCCAAAGTCACCTCCTTTTCTGTCTCTGTGAGTTCCTTTTTTTTTTTTTTTTTTTTTCCTTTTCTGCCTGTACTTAAAATGTCAGTGTCTACAAATAAAGAATAGTACCCAAGTTTTTGGTCCCTGTGTAATGACAAATATAAGAGAAATAAATAAATTAAATTATTATAATTGATTAAAAATATCACTCAGGAACTACAGGAACAAAGTAAACAGAACTATTGAAATCAATAGTCTTTAACATGCAACAGTTAAGGAGAAGAACATTTAAAAATATGTTCACACAGATGAGCAAAGGGACTCAGACTACATATTAAGGGCCTATGAACAAACTGATTTTTTTGGGGGACAGTGGAAGTGGCTGGCAGAAAAGAAGATCATTGTTCTGTCATCTCCACTGATGATAAATACTCATAAATTGGACATTCTTCACATTGGCATAACATGAACAATGAAAAACTATAGTGTCCAAAAGCTTTAAATAACAGCACACTCAATTGAAATAAAATCTCTTTAAAACACTAGATCATGGCCTTACTGGAAAGCCTTTGGAAAAATATTCTAAACATAAATATAGTTTGCACTATTTTATATTTCAAATAGTTTAAGTAGAGAAATATACATTTTACTTTATGAAGTTTGTGACAGAGAATGCTTAAGAGTCTTTCAGCTTTCGGAAAAGGTCATTTCAGTACAGTATTTATTGTCTCTGATCAGATG
The DNA here is from genome assembly GCF_929443795.1 of Astur gentilis. Taxonomy (NCBI): domain Eukaryota; kingdom Metazoa; phylum Chordata; class Aves; order Accipitriformes; family Accipitridae; genus Astur; species Astur gentilis. The sequence goes on from NC_064898.1 coordinate 14,686,344, forward strand.
TTAAAAATGCACTTCCACCTTTTAGAAGAAGCTGCAATTCACCAAAAGCAGATGACCAGTATTTTAAAATTATCATTTTCATCTATGCAAACTCTAAATATATAGATTATCTGATGATGTCATATCTCATTTAAAAGTTGGATTTAAATACAAGTTTTGGCAATCAGATGGGAAAGGCACAAATAGGAGAACTCTCCTTTAATTCGTTTTTCATCCTGGTCTCACAAAAGATCTACTTTATAATGTGCATCACGCTGTTTTGTATATCATAAACATAATATCATCTTTCTGGCCCACAAAGAGAGGGCAAATAGAACATCATCACGATAACTTAAAATGTAGTATGAAAATATATCTTATAGGACCTCTTGAAACATTATCAACGGAATACAGGTGTTATTTCAGAAAAAAAAATCTTTAATTGTCTTTCAATACATTCCTTCAACATTTGGCAATCTTGATATATTTTAGCTCTTTTAAAGTAAAATTTTTCCATAGGGGGAAAGTAAAGTAATCCTCCAATATTGAAAAAATCTTTAAAAATTCATATTAAAATCTATCCTTATTAAAATAACTTATTTTCATTCTGATTTCCCTGAGAATCAGGTCAGAATCTCAAGGTCATTGAGGTTTCTTGAAGAAATTTTTGTATTTTTTTACTTATTTTGGTCTCGCCAAATGCTAATTTACATTATGAACAAAAATACTTTCGGCCTTACAAATATAAATTATTTCACATAAATGAGCTGCAGTAGAAATGTCCATGGTTAAACTTATCACATTAAATGCTTAATGCAGTATGGACATCTTCCTCGTGAACAGAGAAGGAAGACATTCCCTGGGGAATATGGATACAGGAAAGGGATAAGACTCTCTCTAATAATCTTCATCAGAGGATAGGAATGCTTAGTGGTGAACGTAGCAGTCCTGGTGGCAGAAGAGCTAATTGGGCACTGTGGAGCTCCTCAGATCCCCACAGCTCAGATCCTCTGATATCCCCAGGGTTGCTGATACCCTCCATGGAAATGCTGCAAGAAATCTGGAAATGGGCAGACTGGGATGCAGTCCTGTTTGTCTCACACACAGCTAGGACATGGCCAGATTGTAACTGGTAACAAGAAGGCAAGGCACCATGCAAAGGACTCTTGCTTTATAAAGATACTACATCTCTCTGTTGTTTAAATACACACGTATCTTGCTTCTAACCCAAGGTGAACAAATGATCTGTAATCTAAATAAGATGGACAAAGAAGCAGAAAGAAAATGCTAAATTAAAAAGTATGATGTCACAGAACTATTCCTGTGTATATTTTTATACATAAGTAAACTATTATGTAATTCTAACAGTGATACATATTTTGTTTTACAGGATCCATTTCTCCAGCTTCTAAAAAAAAAAAAGTGGAAACAGTGGTGATTGCTGTTGGGAAGGCAGTCCTCCAGTATGCACACAAACATAGAAAAAATACACAATGGAAGGAATTTTACTTTCTAATAAAAAAAGTGCAGACCTGCCTTTGGTCCGAACTTTACAACACAGCATCATAAACCTTAATAAGATTTCCAAAGGAAACATGATTGCAATCACATATATAATGAATATACTGTTCCTTGAGTATTTTCTGCAGATACAGGCACTTTTCTATTTTCAGCATGGTTTTTTAGCTCTATGCTATTTGCCCTATGGCAAAGGACATGGATTTGGGTAAACTTTATGTCAGTACTTTATCAGCAAATGATAAATACTTTCTGTGACTGAAATATGGTATTATTAGGCTGTTAAATGTACTATATGCCATACAAATATCAGTAGTAAAACTCTAATGTCCGAAGACCTTTTAAACTATGTAGTCCATTCGTTGACAACAGAAGATAGTTCCTTAGATGATGTTCCTGAGTTTATCAGCTATTCTAACTTGAGGAGATTCAAATAATTATTCTTAAGTCATTTCATTGGGAAAATTAGGAAACGGTCTTCCTTGACAGAAAGGCTTCCTGTGCAAGCTAGAGAGTCTGAGCTGTATATTGCTGCTTTTGCAAAGAAACAAAGATTAGCCATCAGAAATTCAATACTAATAATCCCGATTCTTAGATAGACCGTTTAATATAGCTTCTATGTTCCTATTGCCCTGTATTGTCAGCTTGGAAAATGGGTAGAGCAAGCACACAACTCTGCATGTTTCTACATAAACATACTATATTATAATTCTTCCTTTTGTTTTCAATATTCAGTTTTTCAGTTCAGTGACACACTGAGAGAAAAATGCAGCTAGGTCCCTGCTCTTCTAGCAAGTCTGCCACTTAGCTCTCCTCCTTGCTGTGTCTCTCATTCTCTGCCATCTTCATCTGCTTCCATAAAAGTCTCTCAGATGATCTTGCTCATAGGAGAGGAATATCCTTCTACTGGGTTCTGCTAGAGCTATCACCCAGCAAACAAATTAAGACAAATAAGCAGCCTTCCTCCCTGATGGCCAGGCACACAAGAGAAACAAAAAGCAATACGCATATATAAAGTTATAAACAAACACATCACAAATGGTATCCTCTATTACACTTAATTCATTTACCACCAGGCCAATTTGCAGGTTATACACACAGAAGAGCAAAATAACCATTAATACATTCAAAACTGTACTACGAAATACTTCTTTTTACTCTTTTTAATTGGAAGGGCATGCCAACTTGCAAGACGAGGCATACTAAAGTTCCTAGTAAGCTTGAGCTAACGAGTACTCCTGACCTAATTAGTTTAGGATCAGATTTATGTCATTAGGGTGAGTTCCTGGAAGAGCTTCCAGGTAGAGGAATGCATCTGGAGGGGAAGGAGGTTTGAGGAGGTATAGGAACCGGACAAACAGGGAGGGCTAAGAAGTAAGTGGAACTGGAAAAAGGACAAAGTACAATAGCGAGACCCGCTCCAGGCTGCTGAAGTTTTGCCAACATATCACATTGCTAGACAAAAGTAAATAAAAGCCATACTGAAATCTCCAGTCGTATGCCTCCTCCTTTTCTGCAGAAGTTTGAATCCAAGTGCAGTTTTTGCCAATGTAATATTTCTCATTTTTAGGCTATGACTCTCCTGTTTCTTTGCATATGTAGTTCAATAAGTTACTCCTGTAAATAGGATTCAACAACACTGAAATAGTTTTGACAAATTCTTTTTTCTAAAATAGTATGTGTAGGCAGCTTGGTGAAATGAACTTGTTCTGTGCAGTCTCACGAAGTCAAGAAGACTGTAATTCTTTTCCCACTTAAAAAGAAAAAAAAATATTTTAAAATTCTTTGTTATTTAGTTGAATGGGGAACACTTGTTCTGCAGTTGCAAATCCAGGGTCTGAAAGAACAAAAGAATCAGCATGACCTCAGATGGCATGAATATAAAGTACCATGGGAAGAAAGAGAAGGAAAGGATGCAAAAGTCTTTCTAAATGGTGAAAAGGTCCTGCAGTAATGGCAGTATTACGCAAGCTGGATTCTGACCTTTCATGGTATAACTGTTTTGTTTGGCTGGGATTAGTGATCAATGTGAAATTTCACCCTGACTCTGGTTGCTCTGTCATGCTCATGGGGATGGCGTATCTGAGTAAATTTTCTCTTGTAAGACATAACTGGAAATGGTTAATAAATTATACATAAGCAAATATTTCTTGTTTTGTTTACTGAAAGCCTGTAGCCTGTGATCATTACTGACAACTAGAGCAGAAATCACACTTACCTGAAAACAAAACCTACTTCCTAATCCGGACATTTGCCTCCAGAGATTTAGACTTCTGAATTGCCTAGTTGCACTGGCTTAATTAGAATGTATTTTTATTAGAGTACTATTTACAAGAAAAATTATTCCTTTAATTTGGTTTGGATTAGACTTCTGAGACTTTGGAGAATAAATTTATTTTCCATTATTTAAGCACATAGTTGAGCTGCTGGAGAGTAGATGTTACACTCTAATGTGTTTTTTAGCTTTACCAGTCTACCCTTAAAATCCTTGAGAAATTCCATCAAAGACCTATGGGTAGCTCTCAAAAGTCTGGTGCACTTGAGCTTCATGATGAAATTATATTTTCCCTAACCTCATTCTTAGAAATAACTAGTATTTTGGATGAAACATCCAAAAGTTTTCAACTGCAAGCAGACACAGAGAAGCAATATATAGGCCCAAATGGTAAAGATATTAAGCAACTAGAAACCAGACACAATAAAATCAGCAGCTTGGATTAGCCTTCATAGTTCTTTGCACTAAAACTACCAGATTTATAGTCATCTTAACAATAGTATGACAGTTTTAAGATAAACTATGTTTTTTTTTATTCTAAGTGCACATTTCCTTAAATGTGATTTCCAACAGCAAACTATGATTTGAATTAGTTTTAGTAACTTTTTAATGAATCTGTGTCAACTTATTAAATTATTCATGCATCTTTTATTATTTTCAGCACATGCTGCTCTTCAGCCTTTCTTTGGTCAGATTCGACGCAACAAGGAAAAACAGCGCCACAGGTAATAGAGAAACTGTCTTCTACTGATTACTGAGGTTTTTTTCTTTTAGAAAAAGCAAAAAATATGAATTTCAAGATCATTTGAAAGAAGTTTACTCCTATAATTTGTAATAGCTGTGTCAGGTTAAATTCGACTTCGTTTCATGTGTGCTGTGAGAGAACTAAGCTGACTCTGAAAGAAAGGAGATCTTTTCCCACAGGGTAGCATATGCTTATACATGTTCCTTAGGTACAGTCCATGGGTACAAATATAAACCACAAATACTATCCTGTTATATTTTATCTGACAGATTTGTTTCAAAAGGCACATGTCAACATAGCTCCAACAATGGCATTATGTAATTTGACTGAAATACATTCTTTCTTCAAACAGAGAAAGATGACAGTGCAAATTCACTGAATCCATCCCGCAAAATTCTTTGCAAACTGTCTTTGTAGCATTTGAAATCTATGGAGAGTATAGGATTCTAACTCCTGGGGTGATGTTTTGTTCTCCTTCACTGCTTTTTTTTTTTAAGTGACTCCTGGTCAGTTACTAACTCATTGACATTTCTCAACTATCTAATTAAAATGTAGTCTATCTTATAATACTTGCAAATGTGACCTTCATTTGTGTATTTTTGCTAGCTAGCATGTTTAATCAAATGTCACTAAGAATGCTAACCCATTTTTTTTCATTGTAGCTTTTAATTACATTGTTTCAGTGGAAGTGTTCAGTCTTCTAAGCTTATGAAAATATGTGCCTTCATTCTGTAAACTGGATTATGTCACTGTTGCTCCTCAATTTTTTAAAAAGAAATGTATTTTCTGTCTTGTTCTGTGCATGCACATTGGTTTCCTTTTAGACTGATCAATGACAACTAGCTTAGCAATAACGTGACTGAGAGATGCAAGAATAGTAGAAAACTGTGTTGATAAGGTGTCCATCCAGGGCATCTCCTTATGAGAACTAGGATTACTACTAAAACACAGCAAAATGTCAATAAATTATGTTTTTGGTTGAAATGAGATTAACCGTAACAAAAAAAAACAAAAACAAAAACAAAAACAAAAACCACCAGAACAAAATAAAGAAGGAAGCGGAAGCCAGTAGATTTTCTCGAGAACTGGTTAGTGCATCTGATCCTCCTCTGCACACTTCCCACTGAGTGTGGTTTAGTTTACATGTCAGAGATTTCATTTTAAAGATGTTATTATATCCCAATTATTTCTCAAAACAACAGGCAGTGCAACAACGTATGCAGACAATCATCAAAACCAAACTAAAACAAACAAAATGACTGACACCTTCTATGGGAACCTCATTTTAAACATCTGGAATCTGGATGTCTACTTGTGAGCTAATGAGGCTGGGTTCCATTTACAGGTAGTGAAGAGGAAGAGGAACATGGTATGTGATGTGATGGACATGCTCAGTAAATGGCTAATTTTTGCCACAGACTTTGAAAGGAAAGTAAGGTGAGTGGCTGAGATGTCAACATTTCAACTGGCTCAGATGTCCATTGTCTTCGTCCTCTCATCATAAAACAGTCAAGCTTCATTTGTGTCTTTTCTGCTCAAAATGTCCAGTTGTTCTGCAGAGGAGTTAAGATCAAGAGATCTGAATTGTTTTCCAAAGCAGCAGTGGAGGATGATTTAGAAGCTGGAAGTTTTCAAGGAAAATATGCTGATGGTCTTCATCAACCTTTTTCACCACAAATTTGATAGTATAGGAAAGGGACAAAATCCATCTATTTAAGATGGTCTTTCCTTGGGGGAAAAAAAATATTTTTGCCAGGACTTTGGACAAAATAAGTAAACTTTCAATCAAAAAATTCTTGCTGAACTTTTCATTAATTCAGTGTTCAAGGAAGATACACAATAATTTAATTTGAAAATCCCAAATAGCCTCTCACTTAATAGAATTTGTTTTTCTCTTAGAAATCTGGTCATACAAGGCAGCAAATTTGAGAACACAGAATACTATGGACAGATATGGAAAAAAAAAATAAAAATAATTAGGGATATATTTTGTTTTCCTTTAAAGTAACAAAGGGAAAGTGCTTTGAAGACTTAAAGAAAGCATTGACTGAAAGATAGTTAAGAATATTTCCAGTGGCTATTAGCAAATGAATCAGCATCTTTGGAATATTATACTGTTAGAGCGAATTTAAATGTCATGAATTTTTATGAGGAATTATTTTGAATAATATAAAGATGCCTTTGTAGAGTTAGTCATTGTTTCCCTTCCTACTGAAAAACCAATCTATTTTCCATCTTACTTCCACTTCACACTCATAATGCAGCAAATAAATGACTCAATATACGCCCAATTATTCCCACTTTGCATCCAACATATAACATCCACCCGATCAAGCAAAATATACTTTAAAATAGAAAAATTTCAGCTACAGAATCCTTACAACTGCAGTTACAAAAATAATAAAAGTAAAAATATATTCCAATTATGGAAGAATATTTGCCCCAAATAAAGTAATTTTAAACTGATATTGTGGTTTAAGCCCAGACGGCAGCAAAGCACCACAAAGCTGCTAGCTCACTCCTCCCCCTTGGTGGGATAAGGAGGAGAAAATACAAAGAAAAGCTCATGGGTCGAGACAAGGACAGGGAGGCATTGCTCACCACTTATGGTCACAGGAAAAAACAGACTCAACTTGGGGAAAAAAGAAAATCAATTTCATTTACTACCAATCAAACCAAAACAGGAAAATGAGAAGTAAAGCCAAACCTTAGAACACCTTCCCCCCACCCCTCCCTTCTTCCTGGCTCAGCTCCACTCCCTGTTCTCTCTCCCTCCTCCCCCGCAGTGGCTAAGGGGGACAGGGAATGGGGGTTGGGGTCAGTTCCTCACACCTTTTCCCTGCCACTCCTTCCTCCTCAGGGGCAAGATTCCTCATTCTTCCCCTGCTCCACCGTGGGGTCCCTCCCATGGGAGACAGTCCTGCATGGACTTTTCCAACATGAGTCCTTTCCGCAGGCTCTAGTTCTTCCTGAACTTCCCTGGCATGGGTCCTTTCAGCAGGTCAATCTTCAGGCACAGCCTGCTCCAGCGTGGGCTTTCCCCTGCAGTCCCAGCCATCTTCGGGGGCCTCCAGCTCCCGGGCTGCCCTCCCTGGGCTGGGGGGACACGGCCTGCCGCCCGGTCTCCCCACGGGCTGGGGGGGCATCCCCTCCTCCCCCGCTCCTCCTCCCCTCCTTCCTCCCTGACCTCGGTACCCGCAGAGGGGTTCCTCTCCCATCCCAATCCCCTACTCCCTGCAGGTTCCCCTCTTCACTCTGCTCTCCCAGAGGCACGACCGCCCTCACGGACGGGCTCGGCCTGGGCCAGCGGCGGGGCCGGCTCCCACCCGCCGAAGCTTCCGGCAGCTTCTCACGGGAGCCGGCCCTGCAACCTCTCCCCCCGCTACTAAAACCCTGCGTCACAAACCCAAATCAACTGAGAAAAGTGTTTTGAGGTTATTGTCATATTTCTTCTAGCAAAACACAATATTTTCTCTTTCAAAACATGATAATATAATATACAGATTGCAACTAGTTAGGGTATGTTTCTGCCATAGCATAGGCTTCAAACAGTGATTATGTTCAGTAAGTGCTTTTTACACCTGTTTCAAATTCACTGAAGCCATGTAATGAAAAGTGTTTTTCAGATGTAAAAAATATAAAACTCTTATTTGAAAACTCTTCTTATGAACTTATTGAAGGAAAATTTAACTCCAGATGATATCAGTAAAACTTTATAATTTAGCATATTCCATCTAGCTCAATATTATTACTTTTGTTTTATGCACTCTTTAAGACCACAGATGTGCCTGACACTTTACCAATGTGTGGAATTTTTCTGCCAGTTTTTATAATAAAAAAAGTTTCAGGTCCGCTTTGTTGGAAAAATAACACTTAGAGCAGACAGTGTAGGTAGCTGAGAGCATCACTATTCTCGTGCCACCCTAGAAAGAGAATGTAGAAATTAGCTTCTTCTACATATCTTGTGATCTTTGGCATGAAGGAATAGTGCTACTTACTAGGTGTAATTTGTAGGCATATAGGAAGAAGTGCCCTAAGACTCCTAAGTGGATTTTGTTTGTCAATTTTTAGATATACTTCATCATCCTACTTCTTCAGGTACTTTTCATACAATAATTTTCAGCTCAAACGTGACATGTATTCACTAGCAGGAAAGTATAGAGCGTTACTAATGTGAGATCCATAGATTAGGCTACACCGCATGCTTTTAATTGAAATTTTAACTTATTTTCCCCGTGGCTGATGATCATCAGAGTGAGCTATCAATTCTGAATGTGAAGGGAGAACCAAGTACCAAAGGTCAACTATTTCAGCACAAATCAATTAAAGTAATTAGATGGATAGAAATCCTTATTTATAGCCCTTCCTTCCTACAGTGATATGCATATCAATGTTAGGTGGATAATAATAGATCAATCCACAGCAAAGAAGAAATTTGTAATTGACATTGTTAATATAAAACGCTTGATTAAATTATTAATACCATCATGAAAACTGAAGCAGTCAAAATCTTCATAATCAATGTGCGAAGGAAACTACCTGCTGATTTTCTTGGCAATGGAAATGTGTTTACATTTGTAAACCCATGTGTTTTTTAAGAGATCAAAAAGCTACTTGGACAAAAAAACATAATCTAGGATGTTGCTCACTTTTCAGAAAGGTTTTGAAATACATCCTGAGCTAACTTGAAAATACCAGTTTGGCTGCTTCTCAAACATAAGCTCTGGTTCTACCTTAAAACTACCAGATGTTGCTTTCAAAAGCCACATTTGTGCTTTCTCCTATGTCCTTCAAAAAAGATATTAGCTTCCTATAAACACCTTTATTTCTATCTTATTGTATTCCCCCAAAAAACTACACCTGGAAATTTGCTTTTTTGTTGATGCCAGTGCATCCAGGCAGCTGGATATCTGGTGTGAGAGTTGTTATTACTTCGTGTTTTCTTGTGTACTCATCAGACTTCTTTGGTCTGTTTTACACAGTAACCTTGCTAGCAAGGACTATGTCTCCTTGCTTGCACTTCTACCTGTCAGTATAACAGGACCCCCTGCAACCATGGATCATACCTCAGCAGAAGCAGTGCTGACTCCAGACTGGTGTCCTATGGTGTCACTGGGGCAGTGATGGGGTTGAAATGGGGCCCTGGGCCCTGGGCAAGGTGGTGGAAAGCCCTAGAGAGGCCGAGCAGGGTCGCTCAAGCCTAGCAGGGCTCTCAGGGCCCTGACAAAAGCCCCCTTACCAGCAAGGTGTGCCTCATGGCCTGCGGAGGCCTGGGCTCAGCAGGGACCTGCCATGGAGTGGTTTCATTGCTGTGGGACAGCACGGGGCTGTTTTAGGGGACATAGAGCTAGGGCAGGGACAGGGACATGGCATGGGAGCCTTGGGGCTGTGGAGGGGTATTCAGGCCACCCATGAGGAGGCCTGGCAGGCTGCGGGGGAAGATGGGAGAGTTGAGTTCAAGCCAGACCAACAACTCCTGTGGTTTATATGTTATAAACAGAAGTACAATTCAGCCTATGATCTTAGAATCATAGAGTCATAGAATTGTTTAGGTTGGAAAAGGCCTTTAAGGCCATTGGGTCCAACCATTAACCTAACACTGCCACCTCCACTGCTAAACCATGTCCCTAAGTGCCACATCTACATATCTTTTAAATCCATCCAGGAATGGTGACTCAACCACTTCCCTGGGCAGCCTGTTCCAATGCTTGACAGCCCTTTCAGTGAAGAATTTTTTCCTAATGTCTAATTTAAACCTCCCCTGGTGCAATTTGAGGCCATTTCCTCTCATCCTATCACTTGTTACTTGGGAGGAAAGACCCACCCCCACCTGGCTACAACCCCCTTTCAGGTAGTTGTAGAGAGCGATAAGGTCTCCCCTCAGCCTCCTTTCCTCCACGCTGAACAACCCCCGTTCCCTCAGCCGCTCCTCATAAATCTTGTGCTCTAGACCTTTCACCAGCTTCGTTGCCCTTCTCTGGACATGCTCCAGCACCTCAACGTCTTTCCTGTAGTGAGGGGCCCAAAACTGAACACAGGACTCAAGGTGGGGCCTCACCAGTGCCGAGTACAGGGGGATGATCACCTCCCTGCTCCTGCTGGCCACACTATTTCTGACACAGGCCAGGATGCCGTTGGCCTTCTTGGCCTCCTGGACACACTACGGGCTCATATTCAGCTGGCTGTCGACCAACACCCCCAGATCCTTTTCTGCCAGGCAGCTATCCAGCCACTCTTCCCCAAGCCCATAGCATTGCATGGGGTTGTTGTGACAAGATCTTTACCACTAAAATGCAGATTTACTAACAAAATACTGAAAACAAAAAAAAATTATTAGAATATATGTATATGAATGGCTCACATCACCAGGCAGAGCTTTCATCAAGGCACAAGCACAATTCACTATTCAAACAGCTTCCCTGTCTTTAAGCCTACGTGGATGGAAGAAACTGAAAGTTAAGAGAAATTAGCCACTTATTTAAGAGAAACTGCTGGACATAATTTTAAGAGCCTATTATTACTTTTTATACATCATAACAAGTGTAGACATCTTTTCATCATTGGATGGAAGAATATGTGACATTTTTCATCAAAGTGTGGAAGTACCATGAACAATAAAGTTGTAAGGGTTTGCTGAAGTAATGAGACAAATATAGCTTTCTGAGAGGAGATCATGTATTAACAAGACAGAAAAACTAGAATTTGACAGGTTTGTGTAATCTATAAATTACGATTAGTTTGGAGAGGTAACAGCTGTACAGTGTATGACTTGTTTAAAGATTTTTGCAAAATTTTCTTTTATTATAAGGGAATGTCCACAGTTTGGAAACTGCAAGTAAACAAAGAACAATTTAGCATTCAATGCAATGAGTACAAGAGCAAGAAATTCAAACAGTACTTAATAAAATAACCCACTAAAGGTTTGTCAATTAACATTTAGTTTTCAAGAAGGATCAATTTTACTTTGACATAGAAATTTGTGGATAAGCCTTTGATTAGCACAGAGACATTTATGATTCTCAGCTAAAGTATAGCTTGCTTTAAATTGCAAACTTAATTAAGGGTTATCTAAGATAATTTAAGGTTTTTTTGTTCCCTGTAATACACATTCTTATATATTATCCCAGCTCTGTGTGTTTATATGTCCAGTGGAAACAGACAGTCTTTCATCCCCTTTAAAATATCTATCTCCTGGTTCAAAGCATTATTTTTTTTTGAGGCAGCTAATGTATTCTTCCCTACCCTTGGGTCCTTCTCTAGTTCTCTGTGGTTTGCTTTAGTGTTTGCTGAATATTTTACAGTGCACTCTCCACCTTGGCTTGCATCTTTGAGACCTTTATGTAGCTTAGTCTTCCCTTAGGAATCCTATGAATTAATCACTGGATGTATTGTTGGTGTAAACAGCTATTGCTAACAATTAAACAATCCTTATACACACAGAGTGAAATTATTTTCTGGACAAATACACTGGCAAAGCACTTCTTAAGCATTTTTGAGTATTTGAAGTGGCACATAGGTCTACAGACTGTTAAGGGCGGTAAGATTTTATGTTACTTCTGAACTGTTTTCAAAAATAATTAAGCAAATTAAAAAACCCACCTTGTTATTATGGGCATTATTCCACTGTCCTCCTGTATGGAAACAACAGTTCCATGAAAAGGTACGTGCCAAAGCTCTTGTCTTGTCTTCTTTGTCTGAGATGTACTAATAGAGGTGAATACACAAACCTTTCAAAACATCCAAAATTCTTGCAGTCTTTGCAATGAAATAAATTAGAGTGCACTGTGCAGGGATTTGTATTCGCATAGGGTAAATCCATAACACAAACACATCTGTACATTATTTTCCTAAATTTGAAATAACTTTATTGTACTAAACCCTTAATATTCCACAGTCTCTTCAGGTGATTCCTAATTCTTCTCCTCTATGTTCATTGTAGTCGTTTTAAACACAGGATCTGGTGCCTGCTTGTGTGCGTTTCTAGCTATAAGCCTATTCCGGTGGTGAGCCTGGCACCCTCAATAAAGTGTTTGCAAATTCAAAGGAAAGCCATCAAAAGGATGCAGCCATTGAGACAGACTAGCAGCTCCTTGAAGGACACAGACTTCAGCTGTTCATACAGTCCTTTAAAATAGAAAAAAGAGAGGCTTACAGCTGATCTCCAACAAAGTGCAAATTATTTAAAAACAATAGTAGGAGTACTGAGAAAATTCCCTAACACAACTGTTTTGTTATATAGACAAAGCAAAATGTGCAGTTTAATAAGGAGCTACCTAGTAGTTTAGTAAACCTTAGAAACATGATGATTTTAATTTTCAACTTCAGCAATAGATTTTATGGATTTGGGGCAAAAAAATCAAATTATCAAACTTTATCTCGCTCAGAACTTCAACAAAATAGTCCTAAATAGTGCTTCCATCTAACGCTTGTAGAAACGACAGTCTGAAAAAAACTAACTTTAGCAAAATGATGCCATATAAAGGTGAAAAAAAAAGGACTTTAAGTTATGATAAGTTGAAGTATTAAGACAATATTTATGGTTCTGTTTGCATGCAGAGAGATAACTTTCAAGGTTTGATTAATTAGTACAGGTAAGAAAGAACAGAAAATTGACTATAAACTCAAAATAATACTTTAAAATATATGATAATATTTTTAAAGGAGTATAGATGTCCAGGACTTAGTCCCATTTTCAAAAAAATATTTAAGCACACAGTCTCATCTTAAAGTGCTGCTGTATATAGTGGGCTTGGGACTCAGGGGATTTCTCCATTCCAGTCCTGTGGAGCCAGTCTGCTGTGCTCCTGTGACACCAGGCTGAGGCACTAGCAAGGATGAGCATTTATTCCTAGTACAGACAAACACATACATGCAAACTACACAGTCAACACTGGACATCAGTGGATCAACACAAACAGGGCAGTGCCCTTACCAGCAGCACCTACACACCAGCAGAACAGATGTTGCCCTCACCTAGGAAAACAGTTTGGAATAGGATTTAATGTGAAGGGAATGCAGAATGAGGCAAGCAGGAGCAGGGCATGGCAAGATGAGTACCAACCAGCGGCTTATCTGTACCCAGCTGCCCCTTTTATCACAGAATCACAGAGTCAATCACAGAATAGTTAAGGTTGGAAGGCACTGTTGGAGGTCACCTCTTCCAACCCCTCTGCTACAGCAGGGCCATGTAAAGCCGGTTGCTCAGGACCATGTCCAAATGGTTTTTCAATGTCCCCAAAGAGGGAGAGTCTGGGGACCCTGCCCTTGGTCACCCTCACAGTAAAAAAAGTGTTTCCTGATGTTCAGAGGGAAATTCCTGTGTTTCAGTTTGGGTCTGCTGCCTCTGGTCTTGTCACTGGCCATCACTGAAGAAAACCTGGCTCCATCCTCTTTGCACCCTCCCTCCAGGTATTTATAGACATTGATAAGATCCCCCTGAGCCTTTCCTTCCACAGGCTGAGCAGTCACAGCTCTCGCACCCTTTCCTTATAGAAGAGATGCTCAGGTCCCTTCATCACCTTTGTGGCCCTTCACAGGCCCTTCTCTCCAGTACATCCATGTCTCCGTGGTACTGAGGAGCCCAGAACCGGACACAGCACTCCAGCTGTGGCCTCGCCAGGGCTGAGCAGAGGGGAAGGACCACCTCCCTCCACCGGCTGGCAACGCTTTGCCTAATGCAGCCCAGGAAACCACTGGCCGCCTTTGCAACAAGGGCCCATTGCTGGGTCACGTTCAACCTGGTGTCCACCAGGACCCCCAGGTCCTTTTCTGCTGGTCTGCTTTCCAGCTGGGAGGCCCCCAGCATACGGAGCAATGGCACCTTAATTGAAAGTCTACTTCTCAGATCTTCTGAGAATTCAGTAAGAACATGCAGATAGATGTTAAAACTTAATCCTAGAGCAAACACATGTATACACAATACTCTGCTTTCAAAGATCAAAAGCATCAGTGTTTTGTATAATGGGATTTAACATAGGGCAGAAAGAATTTTTTCACCATGGTAGTAGTATTAATTAATATTAGAAGCTTAATTAGCTGTTTAATTAATATTAGCCATTTTCCAGCGGTGTGTTCCCCAACATCCACTGGTGCCTGAGGTTGTTCCTCCCCAAGTGCAGGACTTTGCGCTTGCCCTTGTTGAAGTTCCTGTCAGCCCACTTCTCCAGCCTGTTGAGGTCCTTCTGGATGGCAGCACGACCCTCTGGCATTATCAGCCACTCCTCCTGGTTTTGTGTCATCTGCAAACTCGCTGTGGGTAGAATCTGCTCCACCATCCAGATCATTAAAGAAGATGTAAAACAGGACTGGAACCAGTATCAGCCCCTGGGGTACACTGTGGTCCAAACTAGACTTTGCGCTGCTGATCACCACCCTCTGAGCCTGCCCATTCGGCCAGTTTTCAACCCACCTCTGTTCATCCAACCCATAACATCAACAACTTCTCTAGGAGTATCTTATGGGACACAGTGTCAAAAGCTTCCTGAAGTCCAGGTAGACAATAGCCACTGCTCTCTCCTCATGTACCAGCCATGATCCCTGGCATTATCTCCTGTCCTCTCTGTCTTCCCAGGTTTGTTCCTCCCTTACTTACCTCCATCCCTTCCTTTCTCTGCATTTGGCCTCAGAAACATCTTGTAACAGCTATATCTCTAATCCCCCTCAAACATCCCATAGGTTTGCTCTTCCCCATGGGACCCATGATGATCTTGTTTTGCTCCTTATCAGTTACAGTGTTCTGGCTGAGCCTCTCCATGGATACACTTGAGAGGTTCCATCAGTGGCCCATCAGTCAGTGACTTGAGTCTTTGACATTTGAGTCTTTGAGTGACCTTGGGTCTTTGACATTCCTTCTGTTATCTTCTCTTCATTGTTTGTGTATCTAGGTGTTTAATTTTATACTTTTCCTCCCTCTCATCCTCGTGTTTTAAGGATAGACCAGATAGCCTTACATCCCACATATCATTACAGCTCATGTAAGTGCGGTGTATTTCCCTGGAAAGCATCTGAGAGTTATAGCCCAACCAATGTTTTTCTGATTTTTTTGGGGGGATGGGTTTCTCTTCATTCACTATAGTGGAGCCTAGGGAGACTAGGTTTCCTAAATGTAGCCTTTGGGACTATTACCTTTTTTCTCAGTGAAAGTCAATGGCACCTATGTACATCAATCAGGCTTAGAAGTTGGACTTAGATCAGCCTCAGGCTATTTATAACCATTTTACCTTTCCAGTAACTTTCAGAAAACTGAAGGATCCATTTCATAGGTGTCATAAATGTCAATATCATACAGGTGCCATATATATTTACGGTAATTTATCATTATTATCATTATTAAATATATATATATTAACAGTATAAAGAGGTTAGCCTCTTTGAGCAAACTGGACAAGGTATTGTATAGACTTCCAGTGACTAATAATAGTTAACAGACAAGAAGGCAAATATTAAATAAGTTACACAAACAAGTTGGCAGATTATAACTGTTTTACATATTATACATACAACTAAAAGATCTCAGCATTACAAATAGACCTCACAATTTTATCCTACAGGGTGTTTGAAGGAGGGTGGAGGCTTGAAGTCTCAAATAAAGACTCACAGTCAGAATTATTTGACAATTAATATCACAGTGCAGCCCAGCAAAATTCCCTATAACATCATCCCATCCAGCAGTGGGCAAACACCTCTTTGTAGACTAGTCAATGACTTATTACAGCCCCGAAGAAATTACCCTGAGTGCTTTGCCTAGTCTTTTCATAAAGTCATCAGGAAGAATTCCTATTAGGAATTATTAAGAAGAAATACATGATATGATAATTATAAAGCTAGAATCAAAGCATGTTTTCTTATTACTAACAGCAACAGCAAGTCTAAAGAGAAAATTATACCAGCAAGCAACACTATTATAAGTTTGCACACAGGATTCTAATAAAACTTATAAGTACATTAGAGCCATCTATGTGGGAAACAAATCATCTGCAAGCATTGGCACTGTAGCAGATGTAATGGGTTTACAGTTGGAACCGGCACTGAAACACCATGACAGACAAACTTAGTCCCCATATGTACATCAAGTGAATAAGCAATGAAAACATAAAATACAGCAGAGAAAAATCAGCACAATTGATTTTAGAAGTCACCACAAAGGACTTTTCTAAGGCAATCAGAAACATCTATTACATTTCAAAGTAGCATTACTTTGCCAAGCACTTAGGGGAGTACACATGGGCAACAATAAGAAAAGAGTTGTCATGCCTTGCATTGTTTTGGCTTTATTGCTGATTTCCATTTCAAAAAGTAGTTGCCATTTTATAGACATGGAATACAGCAGGAATTTTTAAGTAAGGAAGATTTTGAAATCAATCAAGGCTGTCTAAAATGTAGATACCTTTCCGGGAGAATTTATAATAGTACTTTTTGCTACAATGTAATTTAGTCCTGTCATATAAGTAAATTTTTAAGCATGAATAGCACAGAACAGAAAGATTTATTCTAAGTCATCTAGTTGGTATATAGAACTTCACTGTAAACACAGTTAGTGTGACTGTTTTGAAGCCTGAGGTTATAGCTTTCATTTCAAAAACCTCTCTATAAAGAAAAGATATTGAATCAATAAGCCTTGTCATTTCAAGGGAATTTGCATTCCGCAGGTTTTATGTTCCCATCTACAGTTTTGCATTACTAAATGACAATGAATGTCAGTCATGATAATAGAGAAAATATCTTTGCTTACCTGAAATTTCCCTCACTTTGAAATATTAAAGTCCGTAGAACTGTTATTCCGGAAAGTTTCAGCCAGCGTAGCACAGTGAGTGAAGACCTATCAGTCACCAGTAGGAAGGGCATATTTTGGGATACACTTCCAGGCACATGGATTCTGGAGCCAAAATATTTCTACCCAGTTTTGATGGAAAATAGCTTGAGGGGAAAAGGCTACAGTATCTACTAATGAAGCATATGGGAAATTCAACTTTGCAATAACATACCAAAATCTTTTTCTCTCTGTGCCCATCTCTAGTTGTCTCCAAAGCAGGATGGATTTGTGGACCTCATTAGTCAAGAAAGTCAACTTCATGTAATTCTATTTTATTTGCCTTCAGACTGGAGTCCACAGATCTATGATGATGGAGCCTCCACTGTACTGCACACACTGGTAACCAGTGCACCATTCTGACACTTTGGCCTCCTAATTTAGCAAGAAATACCTATGTTTCTATTACATACTTCTTGAATGTGTGTCATTTAGAATTGGTGTTGTCTTCTAAACAGAGACTTCTGTTTTGAGACCTTTGAACATTTACACAGCCCATAGATAAATTTCAGAATTTTCACCATTGCTCTATGTATTCAGATTTCAAAATTTTTTAAACTCTCCTAGAACAAGGTTTTCACTCAAAGGTCCAGCAATGTTTCAAATTACTCAGTTGGCTTGCATCAGACATACAGACACTTCCTAGGCATACTTTCAAAATTTTACTCTTGTCTGAAGGTAATTTACATTTTTGAGAGTTACTCTTGTAATATTTGATTCTCAGAATATTTCAGCTGCTGGCCTTCCTATCCTACAGCGAAATACCATAAAGGCACATCTGGAAGGATTAGAGCATATTTTCAGCCTGGTCTCTTTTGTAATAATTTCACATCCTTCTGTATAAATAAGCAGATCTAGGTCCTGAGGATTATCTCCCTACAGCATTCCATGAGGATGAACAATAAAAACATTGACATTTTATTATTAATTTGTTTACAGTTTTGTAATCTGTTCCAGAGAGAGTGAACTTGAGCAGAGGAATGACTCTAAAAATATTTTAGAGCATGCGGCCCTCTCATTGTTCCCAAGGTTGAACTTTTTTGTTTCCCTACTTCCAATTTAGCACCAACAGGGTCTCTCAAAGGAGGAAGAGGCTTCCCAAAACTCAGATCCTTGTTGCTGTATCGGATCAGTGTTTACCAGATATTTCTATACTTCTGCTTTTAGCTGTCCGTATGGAATACAAATTGAGTTTCTGAAAGCTAAAGCAAGTGACAGCATGGAAGGGCTGTTTCTTTTGAGAACAACTGTTGCTGAATTTCTCCATTCTCCATTCCTTGTCTTCTGTCAGTGAGCTTCTGGAAAGCAGAAAGTTAGTGAGAACAAACTTTGTGGGCTGATGTTGTAGGCAGCAGAATCAAGGAGGTTCATCTATTTCACATGCTGTTTAATGAGATTTATATGTACCCAACTTTTTCAATCTCCATTACTTCTTTAAAATGGGACAGTTTTTTACATGTATGCTCATTATTAGCCAGTGGAACCATATTTGAAGGCAAATCCTCTGCAGAAAGTGTGGAATTTTAGTGTTGCTTTCATTTTTTTAATCCACATACATTCCCCATAGATGACTTTGAACAGTGTGGGAACCAGAAAAAGAAAGAGAATAAATAAACACAGGAGAGAAACTGTCAAATTGCAGATTATGGAAAATACATAGACTTGAGAAGAAGGTGGCTCAGTTGTGTGTCTTCCCTCTCCTCTTCATGATCACTTTAGTCCTGGCAATGGGGTAGAGCAGAAAAGAATACTGAAGGGGCAAAGAGAATCAGAAAGTCTGATATCATGAAACCAGAGAAGTTAAAAGAATCACAGTATATTGCTGATAGTAGCAATAAGGATTAAAATCTGTCTGGTTCCATTTGTAATTTTGCTGTCACTGGTAACAACAGAAACAGGAAGAAAATACACAGTCACCAGCATAATATTCTTGGAGCTAGTAAAGGATAATATATACAAGATTGCACCCAGAACAAAAATAGAGGTGAGATGAAGAATTCTAAAAAGGATCAAAACTCTATACCAGCAGGTACACTGCATGGTACTTGGCCAAAACACTTTTTTTTTTTTTTTGTAGAATCAGAACTGCCCATTGTGTTATTGATGAACACTCACTAACACAGCAAAACCAAACATCAGCTGCTGCTATTACTTTAACCTCTAAAAAGAGATGGTTCAGACTAAAAAAATAGCACCAACTCTCTAGTGCTTAGTCATTTAAAACATTGCTTGACCTTTGAGTGAAAACCTTGTTCTAGGAGAGTTTGCAAAATTTTGAAATCTGAATACACAGAGCAATGGTGACAATTCTGAAATTTACCTATGGGCTGTGTAAATGTTCAAAGGTCTCAAAACAGAAATCTCTGTCTGTTTAGAAGACACCACCAATTCATCAGTATAGAGATAGCAGAGGAAAAGAAGGATCTCTTATTTATGTACTCTGCTATGTTTGTAGTAGGATTTTCCATCACTTTCTTAGGCAAATGTCTTTGCAAAGATTTCTGCAGCAAGTTATTTATACAGTTACACTGAGATAGCTGTGATTATGGCCACCACATGCCTACTGAGTTGATTGAGGCCACAAATGACCAACAATGACCTTTACTATCTCTGGGAACTTACTTCTGTAGACCCTATATAAAAAAACTCTGTTCATCTCCTCAACTCTTGCAAGGCTATCTCCTTTCTCTGCATGTAATCACTATCTGTGAAACCCAGTGGCAGGCAGGTTGGAACTAGATGATCTTTAAAGGTCCCTCCCAACCCAAACAATTCTATGATTATAGAAGCAGAATATAGTCAAAGAAGATTCAAGGATTTCTGATCAGATGGGCAGATTCCAAAGAAGAATCACTCATGACACTATTGACTGTCTCAGACTTCCAGAAAAACCGCTAATCAGTGCTAATTTTGCTGGAGATTTTGGCACATATACTAGTGTCTTCGAGAGACTACATTGATCCCAGACTGAAACTGAGGGCCAGGATGACATGGAGGGAGTATATAGAAAGCCATCCCATTTTTAACAGAAGTTATTTGAAGGCATAATTAACTGTTCTGAAATAACAAGCTTTTGAGTTCAATAATATCAGTTGACAGCTAGTCAAGCTTGCATGGGGTATGGGAAAAACCTTCTAAAAGGACAGCACAACTAAAATCTTTACACTGCTAGTGTCAGTTTATTCTAGCTTCATTTTCTATAGCCATAGGAAAAGAAGGGTGGGTTTTTTTACTGTTCAAATGCAATCAAAGATTGTCTTCTACAATTATGCTGTAGGTCCTCTGTTCTATCTGTAGCAATCCAGATTGCTCATGTTTTAGTAAATTATGTGTTTGTCTGTAGTACCAATGTTCATGAAAAATAACAGCCCAATAGATCACAGGACATGATTTTTCATTTCCTCTGGACTGTTCCTCCAAGTCAGGTTTTACATACTGTAAAGAGAACATTAAGAACTTGCTGTGGCAATAAAGGTTCAAGCTTGAAAAGGTAAAATAAAAAAAATAGTTTGAAGTAAATAAATGTTAAAACTTTCCTTTTCAGGATATGAATCATGGCAGGTAAGACTGTTCTTAAAAAAACGAGGTCAGCTTTTCTGTAGAAAATGTTCCTAAAAAAGGATGTATCAGATCCCATCTACAAGAAAAAAGTTTGGCTTTGTATCATATTAATCAGCTTTCTACTAAAAGTTCACCTGGTTTTACTGGGTATTTTTGTTTTCTTTAAAAATATTGTTCTATCAGAAAATATCTATTTATCAAAGTGAAAAAAATGGCAAAAACATATCAATTTGCACAGATGTTTTACTGAAATAACTTCTTAAATACTGATATAATCAGAGAGTGAAAAGCAGCCTAGAATACCCAGAAGCTTAGCTATATCTGGCATTCACATAAGATGTGGGAGATACATATTCATGCATGAGTTCTTTTCAGTTCTCAGATAAGTATTTACTAAGCATAAAAGAAAGACTGATTCTAGAAGTCAACAGTGAGAGCATTCCCTTGTGCTGTAGAAGTCACTAGTTAAAGGCCCTGCTCCAATTTGTATTTTGTTATTCGAAGAGGTGAAAGAGGTAATGGGAACATCAAGACTATTGAGACCCCACTTATAAACTACCTTGGTGTTTAGAAAACTCATCTGTGGTTTGGGAAGATAGAGGATCAGACTCTGGAAAAGCATAAGCTGAACCTAAGCGACACATCCTCAATACGCATTTTAAACACTAGGTTACCTAACGTTACCCCGGGTGGACTTCACATGTGGTTTTGTTCTTAGGTTGCTTTTCATAGACACGGTCAGGCAGTGCATGTCCTCATCTTAATATTAAAATGTCTAAGAAGTCTTGATTCTATTCTTTCTAAAATGAGGACCTCTAGAAGCATTTATTCCACTCA
The DNA here is from genome assembly GCF_929443795.1 of Astur gentilis. NCBI lineage: Eukaryota > Metazoa > Chordata > Aves > Accipitriformes > Accipitridae > Astur > Astur gentilis. Next base: position 14,708,067 of record NC_064898.1, read on the forward strand.
GACACTTACTTTAAGATTAAAATAATCATATCTCAAACAACTACTGTACAGGTTAACACAAAAATCCTGTGGTACAGGATTTTGTAGAGGGTGGTAGAGGTTATTGAATCCACAACCAATGAGTACCATCCTAGTGTTTACCCAAACTGTACCTTCCTTTTGGAGAAGAGACTTCCACCTTGTGGGACTGATGCATACATGCTGTGAATTCCTGAATCTCTTTAGAACTTTCTGAATATAGTAAGTTTTTCCTGCCTGCAGCTCATGTAATAGGCTGCTGTGTTATGGTACTGCTCTGGAAGGGGCTGAATCATGCCAGCATGTTTCTGACTGTCATGGGTCGATAAGGTTCTCTGCAGGGCAAAGAGGATTCTCTAGCCACCAAGGACCAAAAGCAGCCACCAAGGACCAGAAATTTTTCTCAGCCATAAAGATAAGCTGAAGGCATTTGAAACATTCTGTCTTAAAGGAACATTCTGAAAACTCGAGTTAGTTATTAAAGGAATTTGATTTAAGCAGCATAGATAAACAAAAAATATAATGTAAATAAACAAATATTCATCTTACATGAAGAATACTACTGACATATATCTTTCTGAATTTTGTTCTCATACACATATGCAAATACCTTAAATATATAGTTTTGTGAGATCATGACAATGTAAGAGCATGTTACAACATGAATAATAGCATCTAATTGCCAAACTAATAGAACCACTAAACCATCCTTTTCCAGTCATGTATCGACTGAAAAGATCTACAGGTTTTGATTTTTTCTTTCCACTTTTTATTGTTCAGCCCACTGTATAAAACGGCATTTTGTTCAATGTCTCAGAAAATGCTTATTTCCCAATTAAACACATCTTATTATTCCATATGCCCACATAACATCATTTTCACATCACAGTTGCACTTCTGTCTCTAAGGATTTTGAATCAACCAAAGTAAAAAAAAACAAAAACAAAAAAACACACACACACACACACACCCCCCAACACTAAAATAAAGCATACGTTTGTGTATTTTTGAGGGCAAGATTTTTACAGTCCTTGGAATAAAAAAGGAAGTAAGTTACTTCTTTTATCTTCCAAAATCAGAACCAGAGGCACCTTATGACTCATTCACTTCTGCAGTATAAAGTCAGACAAATAGTACTGAAGTCATTGCAGGCTATTTTAACTGCCATAAGTGGAGAAACTATACAGAAAGGACTTTCTGAGAGATTTATTGCATAGCAGGCCTGTTTCACTAGTGCGATTCTGAGACCTTCATGTCACACACAGAGTTAATAGAAACTACTTTTCTTTTCCTGGATGCATAACAGTTGAGGTTTTAATATGTCATTTGTTTGATAAAATATTAGATATCATGATACTATTGAAACAATTAAATACATCCACCTTTTTCTAAATAGGTTTTGTTTCAGTAGGACAGAAATTGATCTTTCACTAGCCAGCAGTAATCCCAGTGTGTAAGCTGAAAATAGGCTTTATAATTAGAAGGCCAAGTAATAGTGTTTGCTGATGCAAATGAAAAACCTTTTTAAAGTCAGTGAAACAAAGCCTGGTTGTCCCTGAACGATCCTTGCTACAGCTCTTTGGGGTGAGTCTACCCTTTGTTATGCAAAGGGACAGCAGTCTTCACTCAGCTTAGTGCCTCATGATTTTGCAGCGGTTTTGTGTCTGTTACAGAAATCTTCCAACACACGGTGCTTTTGTGCCCTACTAGGGATCCTCCTACGCTGAAATGGTCCTTCTAACATCAGCTGAGTTAGTGTTATTACAAATTGCTCCTCCTAACTAACCGTATACTAGGCACTCTAGACCTGGTTCAAAATAAAATTTGGTAATACACTTCATTGTAAAGCAACATTCAAATTTAAATTTTAAATTTAATAGAAAAGAATATCCTAGACCAGAGGGCTCATTATTTTATAGATACAAATCACAAGGTACTACATTAAATAATAATAATAAATAATAATAAATAATAAAGGAGTTGAATTTTTTAACAATATAAGTAATCCATTGCACTCAACAGCATTTATTTACACCAAGGGAAAATATATTTCTTCTAGCTTTTGTGACTTTCAATTATTTCATTTTGTAAACTTTTTCTCTGTTTTAGCAGTATTGTTATTAGTAATTTACATTAGAAAGACCTATCATCCAAGTTTAACTCCAGCTTAGACCATAAACTCTAGTCTGCCTATATAAATACTTAATGAAGAAAATTCACTGAAATGCCAGGTTAAAACTCTGTGAATTACTTTTTACCCTCCTCACAGAAGATCAGTAAAACCACTTGGACAGATTGATGTCTATTTATAAGAATTAGACATAAAGGAAAATAAATGAAAGAGTGAATAGAAAGTTGAGCTGCATGTTCAAACTCCAGTGTTTTACTTGTAAATGCTTTCTTCTGTGGGTACCACAGTAAAAAGTACAATACGAATACCCTGGGATAGTAGATCACATATCTAGATTAACCAAAAAAGTAGATCTGGGATAATAGGCCTTGTGGAAATACAGTGATTCTATGTATAATAATGTGTTGTTAAAATGCAATTCCTTCTTCAGGTAACTTTTACATTGCAAATTTTGTGTTTGCAGCTGGGCAGGCTGCTGAAGACTACATCTGTACTGCCTGCTGGTGGGTGCCTTGTGAAAGACATTTGGGGCTGATTCCATAGCCAACATTTTGAAACTAATAACCAGGATTAAACCTGTCGAAGAGATTTTTAAAGGCTTGTAGGACATGTCACGCTACTGCTGTTTATACGTTTGCAGACCCTCCCCCATCCTATATATCATCAAAATATCTGCATATGATTTAATATAGTACACATTTTATAAATGTCAAGACCAAGGGATATATTGATAGCTCTCTGGCCTGACTTCCTGTATAATTTCCACCAAAGATCTTCACTGAATGAGTCATACTTGAGCTCTTGAACATCATACAAAACAAATCCAAAGCATACTCAAAAGTTTTCTTTGTTTTTATCTCACTGTTCAACTTCTACATATTTCTGCAGTTTCAGCTCCCAAGAAGTAATCCTCATTATGGATATATCTAGTAAATTAAAGTGACCATTCACTTCTGGAAAATGTTCCAATGTACCTGTATACAGATAACGTTCAAGCATTTTTTTATACTTTACTTTAGAAAAAAGATTTTTTTTTTTTTTAATTTATTATTTTCAAATAAGAATGTTATGCAGATGAGAATTTTTTTGTAAGCATTTTCATTGTTAACACAAACAGTCCTTAAAGATTTTCTTCATATTCACATTTCAAAAGCATTTTTAATTGAAAAATTATTGGAAAAATGCATAATGTACTCATTTAAAAGTACTAGATGAGTATCTATAATTGTGTGAAAGCAGGACAGATCTTCAATCTCTTCCAAATTGGACTTTGCTAAGAGTTTGTGATTATGCCCAATGCAGAAAGGCCCACATAATAACTTATTCACTATCAAAGAGCCCAAACCAGTCTTTTGTTGCACTTTTGCAATAACTGGTGAAATTAGGATTGCTGAAAGTGGATGCTTTTTTGAGAATATACACTCCATGAATGTGGGTCCTGAAGGGAGTGCTTCAGGCTAACTGAGAGAAGGCGTAGAGGTAGAGCAAGGTGCAAAAACTAAGCCAGAGAACCTTTAGAAAAAGTAAGGTGCAGCTGCTGCCTTACTGAAGTAGCAGACAATAAGATAACGGTCTGAACGAGATTTTGGAGTAGAAGGATTGTTTGGATTGCTTTGGGTTTTTTTCTTTAATATATATTCTTTAATTCAATGAGGATATCAATGTATTTACAGTGTTCTTAACATAAGTGCAAGTCATTCCTATGCATGTTTATAGTATAGAAGACAGTGGAGAATTAACTGAAGACAGTACTAGAGGCAAAAATCTGAAGGACTGGTTAATGATTTGTCTTTGGTTCAGCACTAAGAGGTATTGCATCTGTGTTTTGTACAGCAAAAGTATATGCTCTATGTAGAGAGACAACAGTCAACAGCAGGGAATGGCATCCCCAGGGAGAATGCTGAGAGGCAAAATAGAACAAGAAAAACATGCATTTCCCTTGCCTCCATCTTCCTCTTAGTTCCCTTCTGTGCCTGTCATGACTGACTGGCTTAATAGTCATTCATATTCATTGGTGCAGGTAATGGGCTGCAAGCTCCCCAAACTCTCCAGAAATGTCTGAACTCTACTGATTTACACAGGCAAAGGGGTTTGGGTTTAGTTGGTTTTGTTTTCATGTCCCCCTACTCATTAAGATAGGAACTTCATGATTCATGGATATCAAATTTTTACAACAGCAAGATCAATGAAAAATGAAGCAACAAGAAAAGGTAATCACAGTGTCAACCACTTTTAAAATGTACAAGTCTCATTTTTTGTCATTTTTCCCCAGGTGGTGGATCTCATGTACTCACACACAGGCGCCTCCTCTACATACTTGTCCCACACAGAGACAAACAGGCCACTATCAAAGAACCCCTTCTTTCTGTAGCCTGGAAAGTCTATTACTGTTCTTTCTAATTTTGACTATTTCATGAATGTCCACATAATGTGCATACAGAAAGTTCCTGAAAGAACCTGGGATGCCACAAAAAAAGAAAAGTTCTAATACAGTTTAATATACTGGCATGGGTTCTCTCTTAGCGGTTCAGTTTCTGTGTCTCAGAAATTGTGCTTATACAATGATTTGTATTTTTTTTCTGGACACATAATGACACAACACCGCCCTCAGCCTGTGCAGCCTAACCTGTCTGAGGAGGGAGTATGGTACTTCCAACAGTAAAGGCTCTTGTGTTGATACACTATCATGATATAAACTAAGGGAAAGACAAATGCAGTGAACCAGGCAGAACGCTAGCTCATCTGAACCAGCTTTTCTGCCCACATTGAAATGTGAATTTCTGTGTTGTAATTCTTCCTGAAGGAGGAAGGGAAGGAGGGAAGATAACTCCTGCCTCTGTGTGCCAGGTCATAATACAGAGCAGTTGTTTATCAGTGGGTTTATGTCATGCTTGGTTTTCAGGTCATGATTAAGGTAGTCTGTCTCCATGTTAGAAATTATTTCTCTTTTATAACTGTTTCCTTCATATTAGAAGATCCTATAACATTTCTGACAAATTCAATGAAAAATCTTGTTTCGAAAGTGCTGAATGGAGATTGTCCCTGAAGTGGAATGTGATAACGGCCGAGCAGCACAAGCCAGGACTAACGTCAAAGTGTTAGGGCTTGAAGAAAAAGATATATTGGTTCTTTGCCTAAGCATAGTCTTCTATATTGGAAACATTGCACAGAGATGGGCAACCTCCCAGAGACTGGCTTTTCATCCCCCAAAGAAAATTCCTCATGTAAATTGACAAAAGGCTGGCATTTCAGGGAAGAAGCTTTCCATAAAAATATACCTTTCATAACTATTTTCAGAGCACTTGATATTTTGGCTAGACAAGAAAGTAAAGAGATATGGAAGTTTAAAATATGATGATTTTAAAATTATGACAACTTTTCATCAGGTGATAGTTTGCTCAATGACAGTTTAAAATTGATCAGTGGTTATTTTAAAAAGAAGAATAAATCTACTAGGAATCTATCAAGAAAACGTTTTGAGTGCCTGTATTTTGCTCGCAAGTCTGCTTTATGTGAAAAAGTTTTCATAAATTTTACAGTGAATAAAAATGCAAACCCAGATAAATTTAGATATAGGGACTGCTTGAAACCTGCTCTCAAGTCTAACACTTATCTCTTTTTGTGATACTGGGTAAGTCCCTCAACATATTTGTGCCTCAATCTGCAAAACAAAACAAAGATTCTTTAGAAACTTTGCCTGTGTGCTTACACTGAAAATATCAAAAGAGGCTTAGTCAGAGGATTAAGTAAATAAATCTTACTAATTTCCAAGGGCAACTGGCAACTACACTTCTGTGGACACTGATAAACACCCTCCGTACTATTCTGTTTAATAAACTCTCAATAAATTGCATGCAAGCAGACTGGATATCAAACACTGCAGACCTTTGTTTCTCTTTCAAGGCAAATTCTGATATTTTATGCAGACAAAGATCCAAAAATATGATTAACTTTAAAAAAAACCATGTGTTATTCTTTAATAACTTCTGTAGACTAGTGTCTTTTTATTGTATGACTAGATTGTGTCCAAACTCTTACTGTACTTTTTGACTAAGAATCTGCAAAATAAATGTTCCATAAGTGTGAAATATTGCATAAATGTGTGGCTTCTTCATGGGTCACTAGTGCTGCACTAGGCTTACAAGATTTTCCAGCAGATAAAATAGAGAAAGTTGGATTGGTCTACATGAAAACTGGCTGCACTTCATGTCAAATTTAACATCTAATATTATAGCTAGGTAAAGAAATATATCCTAGGTCACCGCTAAACTCAATTTAATGAAATCAGAGAAATTCCAGTTGAAGATCAGATAACAGATATAGGACATTACCAGGAGAAGGAACAAAACTTGAGCTGTTCAGGTCAGTCCTAAAGTGCGTGGGCTAAAGGAAAAAAAAGTTTGAGGTTTTTTTGTCCTACTCTGATGTGCTGTAAAGCTCATTAACAATCTACTATACTGTATGCTTTAAAAGTAGACACATAATTAGAATGAGACCATGTTTTAATTCTTCAAGCTTCTATTTTTCATTATTTTATCTTCTTTTAGAATATATTGGTTTTAAAACAGATTTTATAAACTTTTAAATCTTTTTCATATAAACCTGCGTTGAGGATATTACGAGTAAGTATTTTGTAATCAGATTTCACTGAAAACTGTAGACCTGTCAGAAATTCCTGGTTATTAAAGGAAGGAGCAGCATACTGTACATCACATGTAGTTAGTGCTCAGAAAATAGTTTATTTGAAACCACAACTTCTCTTTTTGGCTTGGAAAACCTCTGCAAGCAAATATTGATTTCTTTATGTTTATTTTTCAGGTTTTGTATTCTATGGATATGATTAAGAGAAGGCTATTTTTTACATTCGATCTTGGGGTTTGGAAAGCTCAGTGAGATACTTTAGCTGGGCCTGATCAGATGAGTCACGCATATGTGTTTCTTTTCCCTGGCTACTTTCAGAAATAGATGATTTCAGAAGTTTGACAGTGCTGCATGGAGCTGTAATTCTGCTTTCTGGACTATTCAGCATGTAGCATTTTGAATTTTCCTAGGGCCGAGTTTGTAAGCTAGCAACAGTCAGACACTTACCTATTCACCAGATGGGCCCAGCAAAAGAAAGTGTTACTGCAGCTTGTAAATCTCCACCTTTTGGAAATGATACTGCTAGGTTTTCATCAGACAAAGTTATTTTTTTTAATTAAGAACATGTTTAATAATAAGCCAATGGACAAACAGAAATTGATATGATTCCCTCTCATGTACTGACTGTATTATCTACCAAAAGTTATGACAAAAACACAGAGAAGAAAATAGGCAGCTTTATGAGAAGAACTAATTAATTCTCATTTCTTATAGATTTGTATCTTAAGTTTGATTGGTTCTGACAAATAAACTCTGAGTGCCTGTTTGTGCAGGCATGTCCTCCCTCATAAGTATGACCTTAGATCCCAATATTTTTCTTCTGTTGCTACATGTTTGCAGCCCTTCTTGAACTTCTGCCTGGGCATCTACTGTCACAGAGCTTGGAGGAACTCAGTGGTTTTGAGACTTCTCTTTCTCTGTTCAACCTAGCAGAAATCAGTCAATTGGCAAATGTGCTATTGCAGAAAGAGGTAACATGATGATAAAATAAATAATAAAAAAAGAAATTGTGACCAAATATTTTCTTTGCTTTGTTCCGTAGGGAGTGTGGTAGGTTAACCCTGGCTGGATGCCAGGTGCCCACCAAAGCCACTCTATCATTCCCTTCCTCAGCCAGGCAGGGGAGAGAAAATACAATGAGAGGCTCATGGGTCAAGATAAGGACTGAGAGACATCACTCACTAATTACTATCATGGGCAAAATGGACTGAACTTGGGGAGAATGAATTTCATTTAGTACTAACCAATCAGAGTAGGTTAATAAGAGACAAAATCAAACCTTAAAGCACCTTCTCTCCACCCCTCCCTTCTTCCCGAGCTCAACTCCAGTCCTGGTTTTCTCTACCTCCTCCCCTGAAACGGTGCAGGGGAACGGGGAATGGGGGTTGGGGTCAGCTCACCACACTGTTGTCTCTGCCGCTCCTTCCTCCTCAAGGGCAGGACTCCTCTCTCTCCCCCTGCTCCAACATGGGTCCCTTTCCCGGGCTGCAGTCCTTCAGGCACAGACTGCTCCAGCATGGGTCCCCCACAGGGTTACAAGTCCTGCCAGAAAACCTGCTCCAGCACAGGCTTCCCACAGGGTCCCAGCCTCCTTCGGGCATCCCCCTGCTCCGGCGTGGGGTCCTCTCTCCCCGGGCTGCAGGTGGAGATCTGCTCCCCCGTGGAGCTCCCTGGGCTGCAGGGGGACAGCCTGCCTCACCAGGGTCTTCATCCCCACGGGCTGCAGGGGAATCTCTGCTCCGGCGCCTGGAGCATCTCCTCCCCTCCTGCTGCACTGACCTGGGGGGCTGCGGGGCTGGTGCTCTCACGTCTTCTCACTCCTCTCTCTGGCTGCAGTCACACAGGTTTTTTTCCTCTTCTTGAATCTGTTATCCCAGAGGTGCTACCACTGTTGCTGGTGCGCTCAGCTTTGGCCAGCAGCAGGTTCATCTTGGAGCCGGCTGGCATTGGCTCTATTAGACATGGGGGAAGCTTCCAGCAGCTTCTCCCAGAAGCTCTCCCTGTAGCCCCCCCACTACCAAAACCTTACCGCACAAACCCAATACAGGGGACCATGCCTTAAATCCACAAACCATTTCACTTCCAGCAGGGGCACACTGGAGCTTCACAACACCTGACTCTAGAATAGGTATACTTTTAAAAAAGAAGGAAAAAACCTATGAATTATAGAAAAATACAGAATAACGTTCAAAGAAAGGCCTCAAGAGACATTATCATCCAATGAATCTACTTTCCTTCAGTGATGGCAGTGTTAGATTGTGGTGGGCAGAGGAAAGGGCATTGTCATCCTCGCTGTTCAAATGCAGACCTCACGATTTATGTGAATCTTTAGGCTGCACATTTTATACAGTAGAGAAGTAATAATTTCAAGTTGAATACATATTCTTTCCTGTATGTAGTACAGGTGAAATGAAGAGTGTAAGAAGAATTAGTTTTTCAAGACTACTTAAGAGCACTGTTCAAGGAAACCAGGATCACACTTAAGTATTTCATTTAGATAATAAGGTTTCGCTAAGTTCAAGTATTATGCATTGAGTCTTGTCACATTTTAAAAAAAACCCCAAAAGGGTCTTTTGAAGTAACCACAGAAGTAATTGTCATTATATTTGTACTGAAAAGTTTGAGGAGTTCTTGTATTACATATTATGCAAACTATGCACCCTGGGGCTGTGCAGATGCATTTATAGAATAGCTGTTGTTTCCTATTATTTTATGATTGGAACCTAGAGATCCATGACGATTCTCAGAAATTCAGTGTTTTATAAGAAGCTCACTGCTTACTTTTACTTTTCAGTTATGTAATATGTAGGGAAAATCAGTCTCTAAAAGTCTAGAACATCTCATTAAATCTCTAACTGTGTAGAATAAGTGTGTTTGCTGCTCTGAGGTGTGATACAGTGATGAAAAGTGTAGAAATTTTTTGAGGAATACAGTTCAGAAAGTGCATGCCCCCCACCCCAAATCCCATGATCTTCAAAAGATCTTTTTGCGAGTAACCAACCTATCTGAATTTTTAGTGGTAATAAAAGAAACTGGACAAGAGAAGTGGGAATGTCATTAAACCTGAGCTCATACAGTATACGAGACCCAACTTCATGCATTATTTTCAACTACTGCCAGTTGCAAAACAAAAGCAGTAGTTTTGAACTTTAGAGGAAGTAACAGCAACAATTACATTTTGAAGTCATGTCATTTTTTCAAGGTTATTTGTTTGAAATCCATTTATTTTTTCAAAAGTGGACTTGCCATGAGAAAACCTTTTTTATCAGGCTAATGTCATCCTAATTATTTAAAAAGTTACACTGACTACAACTATGATTAAATATTTATTCAGATGCCTATTACCAGTACCTACGGGCATCAATAACCTACCATCTAAAATTGTATTCAGTCAACAAATATCCTTCTATATTTAAAGCTAGTAATTTTAAATATGTGTGTATAGGAGGTCTTGATTCTTTGAAATTACCCTTATAGCTGGCCTTCAATTTTTCAATATCATTTTTTATTGAATAATGAAGTATTTTATTGAATAATTCAAGTATCTATGTCATATTAAATTAGTATCACTATGTGCTGCAGTCTCTTAACATTATGTGTGAAATAACATTTCTGATTTACAAAGACACAGTAACCTGGACTGCTTAATAAAAAAGAGGCATAACTCCAAACATACCACTTTCTTACCTAAGCATGCACCCCTTTTTCCTCAAACTCTAGACATTTGGCAAGATGGATAAACCCTACTAGACTAATTTTAGAGATGAAGCAACATAAATAGTTTCAAAACATTCATACACTTCTGTGTATTCAGGGACCTCAAGGAGACAAGAAGCCACTGCTAGTGCCAAATATCTATACTTTTCGTGGCTATTGAATGAAAAGCTTGTGAAATGAGAAAAACCAACGCTAATCCAACAACCATGCAAGAAATAACACAGATATACCAGTAAGAAACAAAACTTCTTTCAAAGTTTCTAAGATTAGTCACACTACATTAAAGTCTTCTTTCTTTAGTTTTCCTTTTTTGGGGGGACAAGATGCTAGCTCAATATTACTGAAATATCTTAGTATGGAGAAGAAACAGCATAGAAGGCTGTAACCTCACTTGCTGGAGGTAAGAAGAAAGTGTAATTAGCTTCATAGTGGTATTGCACTTTTTCTTACGAATTACCTACTGCTACTACAAAAACATTGTCCTTAGTGTCCTAGCTTTGCCTTGTAGAAATTTTCATGGCTTTTTTCCCAATTTTCAGCACCAATAGTTTCTGTAAAAAAGTGTTTAAATGCACTGTATGATCAGCATAGAATACTGAAATAATGACTAGGTTTTATGGCTAATTCTAGAGACAGGAAAATCCATTAGTCCCTCTCTGCTTCAGCTTCATCATTTGTAATATTGGGATAATCTTCAATTTTTTCACAAGACAATGTGTTAAACTCCATTAGTTTGCAAGGAAAAATAAATAAAATACATCTTCCACATTGAGAGTAAATGTATGCTTAATCCTCATACCAAATATCACAAACAGACAAGTGTAGTTTAGTCTGGTTTGGGCTCTGCTGAGATCAGTTTAAATACTGAGTGAATACAATTTTTTTTTATTTCAACCATAAATACGGCAGTGCTTAAATATCTATTTCTCTATTTTTAGCTTCACAAATCTTCATGGTAAACTGACAGACCTAACTAAATGAGGTGCTAAGGGTGCCATCTATATCACAGGTGGGGTTTTTATAACTTTTTTTTTTTTTTTTTTGACCCAGTGTGTATATTCCATAGATATCAAAGAGTTGCAGTGGGGTTTGTTGTGGAAGTATGCTTACTTTCGTTGCATCAGCTTTAAAGACATGATCAGCAAAATTATTATAAGCATTAGAACAACTTACAGCCTATGGGAAGAGTCTGGCCTTGCCCCACAGTGGGATGTTTTCTTCTCACAAAGACACTGTAGAACTCTGCTCCGGTAAACTATAGTCATGCTCAGCCATCTGTCCCTGTGGTGCTCAGTTTGTGGGTCCAAATAGGAAAATTAAAATTAAAATCTTGGGAGTTCAGGAGATAATGATTTACACCCTTAGACCTCCTGAAGCAGGTGTGCAGCCTGCTGTTGAAGTTAATTACCAACCATTATCAGTGAAGCTGGCATATTGCCACTTTTCTAAAAGTAATTTTTTCTCCTAGTGTAGGCTGAAAATGCTCTTCCTTTTCATTTCAGTATTCCTCCCATTTATGTAAGTATGTCCCAGTTTCACCTTCAAATTAATCACCTTCAAATAACAATAAACTCTAGATAATTACCAGTTCAGAAACCATTTAGGAACACCAAATAGGGCAAAAAAACCCAGTACCCTACAGCTTAATTCATTTACTTTCGCTAGTAGCTATGATGAACTGAATGGATAACTAAAATATTCAAGTATTGTGACTTGTAAAGTCCGTTAACAGTTTTGCATACATATGTATAAATTAAATGATAGCAGTAATATTCAGAAATCAAAATATAGACTTATTTAGTCTTTTGTTCCAGGCCCAGTTACCGCGGCAGTGTAACTACATGGCACATCACAGTTTGGAAGGAATATGATGCTTCTGGATCAGAACTATGCTATCAGACAATGCACACTGGATAGATTTGGGTTTTCCTATGGCATTGTGGCAGGATGGGTACCGGTAAATCTTGTCCCACTTATGCAAATACCAGAGAAATGTACAAAATTCTCAAATTTCATATTGGAAAAAATTTCAGGAAGGAAGAAAAAAAAAAAAAGTCACTGAAACATGGTTATGCAATAAGTCTTTCTTACAGTCATGGTCAGAAAGTAGATAGCTAAAATTAGCTGATCAACTGAAAAATCTAGCAGCTAATGAGCTATTTTAATTTTAAACCCAAAGAACTCCAAAAGTGAAAGTGACAAACTGTTCCACATTACCATTTTCTTTGATCAAAATTCTACCCTCAAATGCATCTTCATATCTCTGTTCACTTTTGAGGGAACTGTAAATGCTACCTGCAATGTGGGAATTATAGATAAGTATGGAATTCAGAAAACTACATTTCATGATAAACAGTGCATCCCCTGTAACATTAAAAACACTTGAACTGACAACACATCACTCCTGTAGTAAAAAAGTAATTGGATGGAATTCACACAACCAAATGCAGGTGTCTACATTATGCAAGTCATTCACAGATGTTTTATAATGAGTGAAGAAAAATAAACATATCTCGGGTGAAGAGCATAATTAATATCCCACCAAAGTGGATGAATTCTATTCTTAGAGTGCCCTTGTTTTCCAAGATTATGAGCAGAATTGAAGGTGACTAGTCCAGAAGTGGAAACCTAAAGATCACTAAAATAAATCCCAAATAATATAACTAGTTCTGAAACCAGAAGCAAAACATGAGTTTTGTCCTTTTTGAAAAACATGAATTGTGCTTGAAAATGGTATCTAAGCTAAGATTGTGTTTACCATATGATTTTTAAAAATATTTTTAGTTCTTCATTCTTTATAAAGTAGCATCAGATTATGTTTAATTTAATAAAGGGATTCTTGCTAGTGATAAGTCTATGGCATTCTGATTATATGCTTTTAGCCATCATAATAAAAGGAAACCAGTTCTGAAATTGCCTCTACATCATTCAAAAATGCTTCAGTAGTATCCATCAAACCAGACCAATTTAGAGAATAATATGTTCTCCTTTTTTTGATGTTTCCAGAGAATATAACATTAGGATGGTAATATAAACCAGTAAGAACTGATATAATGCATATAACAATAGGGGAAATTAAAAATAGTGTTGGGATAAGGTGTTAAAATACTCTTGTTAAACTTTGTGTTACTTTTTAAAACAAAAGGAGAGCTTAGTAATGTAATTGTTATGTGTAATGATAATTTTATTAAAGCCAATGGAGCAGCAAGACTAATTGTGCTGGTTTTGGCTGGGGTAATTTTCTTTATAGTATCTAGTATAGGGCTATGTTTTGGTTCTGCGCTGGAAACAGTGTTGATAACACAGGGATGTTTTCATTCCTGCTGAGCAGTGCTTACACAAAGCCAAGGGTTTTCTGCTCCTCACCCCACCCCACGAGTGAGGAGGCTGGGGGGACACAAAGAGTCAGGAGGGGACACAGCTGGGACAGCTGACCCTGACTGACCCAAGGGAGATTCCAGACCATAGGACGTCATGCTCAGCATATAAAGCTGGGGGAAGAAGAAGGAGGCAGGGGGATGTTTGGAGTGATGGTGTTTGTCTTCCCAAGTAACGGTCAAGCGTGATGGAGCCCTGCTTTCCTGGAGATGGCTGAACACCCCATGGGAAGTGGTGAATGAATTCCTTGTTTTGCTTTGCTTGCATGCATGGCTTTTGCTTTACCTATTAAACTGTTTTTATCTCAACCCACAAGTTTTCTGTCTTTTGCCCTTCTGATTCTCTCCCCCATCCTACTGTGAGGGAGGTGAGCGAGCAGCTGCGTGGTGCTTAGCTGCCGGCTGGGGCTAAACCACGACACTAATATAGTACTACATCATTTTGACAGGTCCTGAAAGACCAAGAAAAATCTAAATAGAAAAATATTTAAAGATGGTGTTTGAGGGTTCAGAAATATCTATAGTATAGCACTTTCAAAATGTAGTTCCTTGAAGACCACAGCAGATCTTATTTCTTCATCAGTACCAAAAAAAATAAGCCATGTTACTTCATACTACCCTGATTAGTGTATATGTAATACAGACAAAGCCAAATAATGTATTTAATGATCATAGCAACATAATGTTCACAGAGTGTAAGGGTACGTGGAAGTTGAGAACGTCTGCTTCACTAAGGTCATCCAGTGAAGGACCTTTGCAATGCAGAAGGGGATAATATGTAAAGGGGGAAGTAATGAACAAGAGCAGTTGGAGACACAAACCTGATAGGCACAGGATAACATAGATGATGCCAAAGACCAAAGTCTCTAGTCAGTAACTCATAGGCCATTAAGAAGCTCCAGGCACAGCTTTGGAGACAGTCACCTAGACTTTGTAGCTGATAAGAAGGAGTAAACAAGAGGAACATGAGGATATGTTTGCTAGCAAGCCCCAAGCTGGACTAGCAGGTGAGGAGGAGACGCACCCAGTGTGGCAGGTACGAGGCTCAGGGCCATGCCAGTACTTGGGGATCTGCAAATGTGGGTGTGGTGGTGAATCTACAGCATCATGTGTGTGCTTCCACTAGTGAACTTCAATCCTGACCAGCTGAAGAGAAGAAAGAGTGCTTGGCTGGTTGCGCTTACATTTTGTGTGTCCTGTTAGCGTTCCATGAGGGTGCAGTTCAAGGCAGTGCCTTCCGCATGGCAGCCTCTGTAACTGTCCATGTCAGCATCCTCTGTGTGTCCTCTGTGTTGGTGTGTATGTGTCTCTGTCATACGCATTCAGCCTTGCTATTGGTTGAACCTGCAAAGGGGGAAGCAGCAGCCGTGTCCATTGGCCTGGGACAGAGACCCCGAGGTCCCCTGGTGCACCCAGCTGGGCTCCAGCGGCCACGCAGGGGGAATCCCCCCAGGCTCTAGAGCTGCCAGAAACCATGACCACATGTAACACCCCTCAATATGGAGGATCACGGTACTCTATGATCAAAATTTTTAGCGATCTGCCTGAAAAAAAAAAAAAAAAGTACCTTAAAAAAAAGATATGTGAGAAAAATAAGTGAATCTATTTTAAAAACATATAATGCTGTCAGTGAAGACAACAGCTCTCCTTCAGTTAAGTGAAACTGCAATCCCTCCTAAGTATAGCCTTTGACAAAACAGCTATTGTACACTTAGACACAGAGAAGGTTTTAGTGTCCTGAGAGGTTCCACTGAATCACAAGTCACCTGTATCCTATTGATGTACCTTTCTGGAGTGGCTTATTTCTCAAATGTACAAAACTCAAAGACCAATTTAGAGAACAATATTGTTCTGAGTGGCAATGGTAACAGAGAGAGAAAAGATGCTGACTTTGTTACACTTAGTAGGAATGATAGAAGCCTGTGGAGCTGAAGTGCAGCAAGGATGACATAGGGTGGCATGGAAATGGATGACATCTCTGTGCATATAGTTCTATTAAAGCTTGCAGAATTTAATTTATTATTCCTGCATATCTGTCACACACTTTTACATGCCTTAACAATCATGTATTAAATTAAGTCATGTAATTTTGTGCCTGCAGACTCTCTTGTTCTGTTAGTGTGCATAACTGCAAGACCAACATTTAAGTTTAATGGTGTTAGAAGAATGGTCTGAGGTTAGTGCTGTTTCAGAAACAGCAAGATCACATATTTCTTTTATCACAATTGTTACAAAAATGGATTGCATTTTCTGCCTTTTAATTAGGCCTGTCCTATTAATCTATTATTTGAACTTGTTTGCCTTTACCTCTTCCAAGTGAAGATGAAAAATGGTCAGGTTTTGTTTTTTTCTTTAATTCTCCACTGGTATATTTTGGTTACAAAAGCTGCTACTGCAGACCTACAGGCTGGGGAGCAGCTCTGCTGTAAAAGCCCTTGGGTAAACATGAGCCCTCATGGTGCCCTGGCAGTAAAGAGGCCGAAAGCACCATGGGCTGTTGGAAAAGGGGAAGAGCCAGGAGACCCAAGGAAGTGGTTTTCCCCTTTTACTCTTGTAAGAAGTCATCTAGATACTGTGTCCAGTTTTGGACCCTCCACTACAAGAAAGACAGGGACCAAATGGTCAGGGGAAGCCACTGAGATGGTGGGGCTGGTGCACTTGCCCTGTGAGGAGAAGCTGAGGGAGCTGGGCTTGTTCAGCCTGGAGCAGAGATGGCTTTGGGGGGACCTAACAGCAGCCTCAGTGCCTGTGGGAGGTCCTTGAGGAGATGGAGCTGGTCTTTTCACAATGCTGCTGCGTGGGAGGCTGAGAAACATTGGACATAAATTGGTAAGACAGAAGTTCAGACTGGATATAAGGAGAAACTTTTTCCCAGTGAGGAAGGCCCAGCAGTGACACAGGTTGCCCCAAAAAGCTGTGCGGTCTCTGTCCTTGGCGGTTGCCAAGACCTGACTGGTTAAAATGTCCTGAGTAACCTCGTTCGTCCCTGTAGCTGATCCTGCTGTGAGCAGGAGGTTGGACAGGAGACCTCCTGAGAGCACTTCCAGCCTGAATGATTCTGTGATTCTGTGACGATATTTAACTCTCTGTTGTTTGCAGCATCAGTCATGCTTTTAACCAGATAAGTACCATACCTACTTACTGTTCACATTCATTTACAGCCACTGATGAAATTACACATGGACATTCCTTAAACAGTTATTCCAATCTATTTTTCAAATCTTCAAGTTGATTAAGAGTGTTGGAAAAAATAATTTTTCTACTGCGTACAGGGATTTTGGAGGGTTTTGATTTTGTTTTTCCGAACAATTTTTCTAAAATATATAGTCTGTTATTTCTGCTGGCATGTCCAAAGTTGACCCTCACTGACATCAGTAGGTAATCCTTTCATGATCTAAAAGAGAGGATCAAGTATAAAATTGTTTATGATACAACAATAACTTGTAAAAACAGCTGTCTGGATTCACTGCCTTTGAATATTAATTTTTTTTTCTCCTCAACTAAAGCATAACATTTAAATCTGTATGTAGCAGACAGTACTTTCACTGATGGTGGCCACATGGGTTTTGCTACTGCAGTGAGAAAAGACAGCAGAGTACCAGGACAAGCAGGTGGAGAGAACAAAAATACAGGTGCATGCTTTGTCACCTCAGCTTTTATTAAAATAACACAGCATTGGATATTTTAATCCCAGGACAGGACAACAACTGGCACAGCAGATCGACAGCAGGAATGATGCAGGTGTGTGTTCTATGGACTCAGCTTTTTGAACAGCATTAGTGGTTAGCAGGCTGACACGGAAAGGACAACAGATAACATGCTTACAGAAAATACTGCATTACCTTTTATTACGCAGTGGTGTAAAGAAAAGCACAGAGCTGGTGGCATGCTTTAACAAAAATTTTTAGGCAGGTAGTACTTTGGGGTTGAAGAGAAGCCAAAGCTACCTGTGAATATGATGAGTTTCAAATTTCCCGGCTTTCTGATTCAGATTCAAGTCTGGAAATTGAACCTCCTATTTTGCATGACAGCCTAAACATGAGGCCCATATTGTTCTTGGGACTGGTTCCCTCAGGTTTTCTGGTCAAATCTTCTCTAGCTAATTAATTGAGAATTCTTCAGGCAGAGGACTGAATACAAGAGAGCTTCATGATAATGACATTAATGTGGAAAAGCAAGAGTCTAGAATTTTTTCAATACCTGATTAAATACAAAGATTTTGTCTTGTAGCTCAGTTTCTCACTTATTCAAGGAATTCTGACATTATCTGTGTTTTCTCACATTCGCGTAATGTTCTTCATAGAAATTAACAGTTTAAGAGCAAAATTTAGCACTGCTTTATTCTCTCTGTAAGCTCCCTGATGATGGACACTCTACAGGCTGATTTTCTGTACAGATCTGAGTGGTAGTTTCTGAGCATGCTGCAGGTGGTTTTGGGGTCTAAACCTGCAATTGTTTCTGCTTGCTTGTTGTAAACCTTCGGGATCCTTTAGTACACCAAATCCTCTTTCCTCTATCTCCAGCTAAAGCCAGATGATCTGTATTTTGGAAGTCCAAGGTAAAACTGTTACCTGAAAGTGGTCTATAAGGCATTTGGAAGATACTGTGAGTAAAAACATTTTAATGCTGAACAAACAGCCTTTGAATTGATCCCTTTCATTCCAAAGATTTTCCATGGGCAATAGTATCCCCTCTTATGTATGACTCTGCTTGCTTGACAATTAAATAATACATATATTTAGAATTATAATCGTTCCGCAGATTGCTTAGTTTGGTTAAGCTGCCTTATATGTAATTTGAAGCAAATGAATGCAATAAATTGAGGCAAGTGCTAGTAGTCTTCACATTTTTCATGCAAATTAAGGCAGTTAATGTATGAAAAGACCTTTAATAATTAAAACTTTTAAAATTTAATACTTTAAACCACTTTTTTCCCCTGCTTCCAACAATGGTTAACACTGATTTGATAGTAATAACATAATTTATCATGCTCTGCAGGTAAAGTGATGTCAAACCAGGGGAAGGATTTCCATGGTCAGCTCTCGGTAAGCAAACAGCCAAAAGTTATTAGAGAAGAAAAAAAAAAAAATCACCTTTATGTGCAGTTAAACACTGTCATTAAGGACAGTTAAGATTAAGAATATGTTTAGTCACAATATCAGTCTAGCTCTTTACGCAAATATCACCACATGCACCTAACTAGTTAGGGGTAGTCAGTTACTTTGCTGTGATTTGTTCAATCCAAAATCCAACACTGATTATCATAATAATTCATATAAAAACTATAATGTTGTGGTTTCACTTACCAATGACCAAATCTGAAGACCCTATGTAGTTACCGTTCTCTGTTACATTAGGCAGTTGGTCTGCTCTTCTGCTGACTATGGATTTTTGGGCGATATATTCCTTGAAGGAGTTATTTGTTCTGAATTTGTAAAATGCACAGCACAACAGGCTCCTACACACTGCTATATTATTGACAAACAAACACAATATTATACCCCCTGGTATTTTATGTCAGTGAATGCATAGGGTTGGATGGCTTTTGCTGTTTTTTGTTTTCCTTATTTCTATTGCCTAAGAGAAATTAAACTCTCAAAGCAGCACTTCTCTAGGGGATTAATGTACTTCTTAGGTAAAGCATTTGACCTCAGGACTTACAGCATATTTCTTATTCTTGTTTGTGTGTCTCTGGAGGGTGTTCAGCAGTTACCCAGCTGTATGGTATCTGTTTTGTCTTGATGAATTTTGCCTCTTTCTGTGATATGCTTTGAAACATTAGCAGCAATTTGTGACTGATAATGGAATATATTTCATATGAAGGTTTGCAAAAGATAAGCAACAGTAAATCCAAATGTCTCCCTTAGATTGTGATGGACTTGTAATGTAAAAATAAAATAGTGTTTAGGAAAATTTAAAAATGGGCCACTACTGTTGTACAGAATTCAGTGTACCAGGGAGCACACATTATGAAATGCAACTTCAAAATTGTATCAGTCACATTTGCAATATATGGCAAAATCAGGTGCTTTTTTTTTTTTTTTTTACTATGGCATATGTAATGCATAAGCAAGTGTGATTTCCCAATAGATTTTTCTGTATGTTTAAACTGTGCCCTTGAAATTATGCTGCTGAATATATACATAATCATCAACTGGCACTAAATTTTTAAACATGCATTTATTTTTCTGCTCTCTTGCAATAAGCTCATTCTTATCCCTGTAATTTTAAACCCTGACACCAAATTTATTTTAACATAATTATTGAGTAACTGGTAGACCTGAAGGACAATTGGAAGCTCTGAAAGCAGAAGCATTCTGACTGCATTTTCTGTCAGTCTGCATATACATTTGAATGAGAGAAAGATTTTTAAAGAAACATTGTGCATAAATATAAGGATTTGAAAAGTCTGCTTATGCAGCCTATGTTTGTATGTAAAGTTATGAATTCACTATACGGTCCTTAACAAAACTCCAGATTATGCTTGGAGCATCTAGCTCCTCTCCTTCTCCACTGCCTCCCTACCTCCTCCGAGCACCGAAATTCCAAGAAGCACACACCAACACTACAAGGTCAACAAAGATGCCACTGAAATGTAGCTGCTCTAAACCACAGGTTTTGCTCATTTGAAAGCATTGAGTAATCGTGCTGTAAATTACGAGAACAGCAGTTTCATCTGTCAAGAGTCTGTGAGCACCAAACAGGGGCTTTTCAGGCATTTGCCTGACAGAAAGCCTGGAAAGTTGTGAAAGGGCAGGGACTGTGCCCATCAATCCCACCAGGCAGCCGGACCTGCATCTACCAGAGGGCTACGAAACAAACGCTGCTTGCCTGAATGCAGATAGACCTTGATGGACTCCCATGGGAATGAGGAGTTAGATTAAGGAGCAGTGCATTAGGAGAATAATAAACATGCTAATCTCTTGCACTTCCTTTAAATAAAGCATCATCACATTTAGCAAATCTGTGCAAAGCCTATTTGCTTGCAGCTGTACACTTTTAACTCTTCTGATGGCCCGTTAAACCAAAAACATCTTTTAAGTGAGGTTCTGAGAAAAAGACTGCTTGGTCTTTACAGCAAATCCCAGGCATTAGTGCAGCAATTGTATTGAGGGCTACAGGGAGTTAAAGAGAAATTCTGCCTTTTAAAAGTATGGGGCATGAAGTGTAGCATCAGTTGCCTTTACAGACTCGAGAGACTTAAAACTCTGAGATTCAGTGTCTGGATCTTCTGCTAATAGTCTACTGATAGCTTGGAAAGTGTTTTATCCTAGGATTTAATTAGTAAAATGACAATGCTAAGGCAATTTCTAGGCCAACTGAGCTTACTGGAGTTACTCCAGATTTAAAAAGATTCACTGTAAAATGGAATTTAGCCCCTAATGTATGACTAATGGTATGAACCTAAATTAATGCAGGTTTTCTCACTTAAGCTTTTACTTGAAATGATAAAAAATGAATAAAATTTATATAATCATATTCTTCTATCAATCCTTCCAGAATATATCATTTACCAAGTTCTGTCTTCATTACTTTCTGTGCTCTGTAGATTTTCAGGTATATCAGAACAAAGAAAAGGACCCAAGAAAAAAAATCACTTGCCCATAAAAAAGAAATGTAAACTAGTTTTGAATGCACATCATGCTTTTTCATCTTTGACAGCAGCAGTATTTCAGAAGATACCAGATATGAGGTATTTATGGCAGGTGCATTACTACTTAGAAACTAATCTCACACACATGGCTGTTAAGGTGAAATATGGATTTTAATAATCCAGCTTGGTGAGATATGTGAGCCTGCCTGGTGGGGATGTGATTAGCCACAGTCTGCAAGATTAATTGAGATACACAACGCAAGATAGTTTAGTGAACTCCAAGTCAGTCTGATTATGCAAGAGACCACTTAGTTAAGGCTGTATCTTTATGGATATAAAAACAGATAAATCACAAACTCTACTGTGACAGGAGAGTCAGAATGGAGACTGTTTAAGTCAGTGAGCCCAGTGAACAGATCATCAAAGTAAAATATCCGAATATTTTGTGAGCAGGAAAAATAAACCACCACCCCCACAAAAAAAAATCCCATGTAGTTCAAACAGAGCAAAAAACATATAAGCAATGAGATTTAAAATGTCTGCCATCATCATTATTTTAAATTGTTGGTATGAAATTTGCTTTTTGTTTAAACATGGCGATTAGTTTACAGCGGAGTCTGAAATTGCATCAGGATCAGAGCTACATGAGATACCAGCTTGAATGATTAGATAACTTCAGAATGGCACTATCAGGAAAACTTTAAGTAGTTTTAATCCAGTACCATTATTCTTCCATAATGAGTGTATCTTCCAATCCACCACACTGCTGAAAACACCAATTTGTAATACAGAAGCAAAAAGTACAGGGCGGTACTTGCAGAAACCAGTGCAGCCTGGGTTCAATGCCTTTCTCTACAGGCTATCAGTAATTTGGATATTTTACCTACCCACTCATTGCCTCAGTTTTCCTGTCTGTAAACTCATTAGTAGCTAACAAAGATACTGAAGGATATTCAGATACTATTTTTTTTACTTTTAAAGCCATATGAATACCAAATGTGGAGAGTGCTTTCAGACAAAATTCATCGTTATACATGGTAATAACTTCAGAGGAACAAAGTACTGAACAAAACACTTACAATCACTCATGTAAAAGTGTAGCTTTTCTTTACATGCTCTTAGTTTTTCTAATAGGTACATGGGCTGCTAGCTGGAAAACCAGTAACTTCTGGAGTCATCTAACAGACATTTTTGCACATTCTCTCAAATCACAGTGAGCCTAGCACAGATTAGTCTGCTGAATTAGAGATGAAGTAAACACACACAATAAGAAATGGCAGAATAAGGCATTGTGAATTGTACTTAATTCATTTACTTTGACGGGTATGGTTTAACTTAAATATTCATGGGAATATTTTGCACTTACTAGTAAATGTAGTATCTTATACGTAAAAATACTCAGCTTTTAGTAATGTGAATATCAGTCAATAATTTTGCTACTAAAGGATTTTCTGAATAAGAAACAACTTGCATGTGTGTATGTACATGTCCCAAGGAAACACTACAGCAGTGACATGCAGAGTGAACAGCCACTGAACTCACTTTTACTCCAGTTCACCAACCACATCATGTTAACATTGGATTTAGGAATCCTCTACAGTGTGACAGTGTGATATTCAGTGCTACAGCACAGGTTCCACTACCTCTTTACTGGTTTTGCCTTCCTCAAGCTATGTCCCCTGAAGCTCTACAGGATACTTGCTCCTAACTTAAATGCTTTAGGTCACAAGGTAAGCTAATATAAGCAAAACAGGAGAAGCGATAGCCGCAGATAACGGTAGGGAAAGGATGATGGAGAATGATCAAATTTCAGACCTTGTCATTTGATTTCCAGCTCATGACTTGCCACCAGGAGGAAAAAGAAGAACCCTGAAACACCCTGAGAGAGTTGTATGCCAACACACAGTACAGAAGGGCATCCCAGTCAAACGGGACTAGACTATGCCAGTTTTGTTAAGGTTTTAATGTTCACAATACATTGTCATAGAATCACACAATCATAGAATATCTCAAGTTGGAAGGGATCCAAAAGGATCATCAAGTCCAACTCCAAGTCCTTCAGGGATTCTCCTACTGCTGTAGATTTTCCAGCAAAAAACATTTATTAATTTGTGTGATTACAGAAAGTTGCAGTGTTCAGGCAAAAAGCAGCCTGACAATCTCTTAAAAATGTATATTATCTTTGGGTTTTGATGCACATGAGAAAAAAAAAAAAGCATGTCGTAGAATCAGGGTACAAACTTTGATATTACTACCACAGTAAAACAACTCCTTTCTGGCCTACGTTAAATCCCATTACACAAAACACTGATGCTTTTGATCTTTGAAAGCAGAGTATTGTGTATACATGTGTTTGCTCTAGGATTAAGTTTTAACATCTATCTGCATGTTCTTACTGAATTCTCAGAAGATCTGAGAAATGTAGACTTTCAATTAAGGTGCCATTGCTCCGTATGCTGGGGGCCTCCCAGCTGGAAAGCAGACCAGCAGAAAAGGACCTGGGGGTCCTGGTGGACACCAGGTTGAACGTGACCCAGCAATGGGCCCTTGCTGCAAAGGCGGCCAGTGGTGTCCTGGGCTGCGTTAGGCAAAGCGTTGCCAGCCGGTGGAGGGAGGTGGTCCTTCCCCTCTGCTCAGCCCTGGCGAGGCCACAGCTGGAGTGCTGTGTCCGGTTCTGGGCTCCTCAGTACCACGGAGACATGGATGTACTGGAGAGAAGGGCCTGTGAAGGGCCACAAAGGTGATGAAGGGACCTGAGCATCTCTTCTATAAGGAAAGGCTGAAAGAGCTGGGACTGTTCAGCCTGGGGAAGAGAAGGCTCACGGAGGATCTTATCAATGTCTATAAATACCTGGAGGGAGGGTGCAAAGAGGATGGAGCCAGGTTTTCTTCAGTGATGCCCAGTGACAGGACCAGAGGTTCCCTCTGAACATCAGGAAACACTTTTTTACTGTGAGCACTGAGCATTGGCACAGATTGCCCAGGGAGGTGGTGAAGTCTCCATCCTTGGAGATATTCCAAAGCCACCTGGACACAGTCCTGGGCAACTGGCTGTAGGCAGTCTTGCTGTAGCAGGGGGGTTGGATGAGGTGACCTCCAACAGTGCCTTCCAACCTCAACCATTCTGTGATTCTGTGAAGGTCTTACTATTAATTGAAGAAAGTCACAGCATGAGCCTGAATCCTTTAATTAAAGTAATAGATGCTGTACTGATGAGGTAGATTCTAACATGTCATGCAAGTGTTTGCTTTTGGTTTCTATTAAAATGGTCAGCCACAGTAATTCGGTCATGTACATCTTTGCTTTACATTAAAGGACAGGATTCTCAGAAACATTTCAGTAATTTAGGAGCAAAAGTTTCATGGACAGATTTTTTCTATGGTTTTTTTTTGTTTGTTTGTTTTTTTTAATAGATCACTAACGTTCTTTAAAGCTGGATATTTAAAATTAAAACCAAAGAGTTCTCTCATCAGCAAATCATATACAGACACTTAAAATGCCCTTTAATTTTAGTGAAGTTTTGCTGACTACTTTGAAAAATCAGTCAAGTTTGAAAATTTTATGTGAGAAATAAGACACTGTAGGCTGTAATATTACTGTGCCATAAAACATCAATCAATGAAAGAGATCTTACAGTTCACAAGCATTCCTTTCACATTACTACATTTAAACAAATAAAATACTTTGTTTTGCATTTTATCCCTTAAAAGTACTACCCGAATATCTAACCAATGTTAACAGGTTTTAGTTTTGCAAGACTAAATGACTTATCCTTCACTTCTATTTATATTTCCTGTCTTATTTCTGGAAAGTCTGTAGACCATCATTATATAATACTCAGTGTTTTATACTTTGAGTCAAACCGAATTTAAATTGTGCCTGGGTTTTGCAGTTATTTGTTATAAAAAGAGGTTATAACAGAAAATAATTTACATATATATAAATGTATGTAAATTATATGTTCTGGATAGGCTAGTTTAGAATCTTATTTTTCATGAACACAGACATTAATCTAAAGAAACATTAGAAACTCCTCAGCACTACCTAGGTAGGTCTGCAGTGCTTAGTATGTGAGAAACGATGCCAGGTATCTTCCATAATAAGAGATAAACTTCTTAACAGTAAATAATAAAATACTTTTTCCCTTAATAATGTTTTTTGAGCTTTCTTCTTTCCATGCAAATAAAACAGAAGCAGATATCTGCACAAATTTTCAAAGGAAATTCAGAAATATTCTGAAGTATGACAGCTTGCTTATGAGTCTTTTGCTTATTTGTATTTTTCCATGTATATCAAATCTAAATCTTGTGCTCTTAGTGATGTCTATAACAAAAC
This sequence comes from Astur gentilis, assembly GCF_929443795.1. Taxonomy (NCBI): domain Eukaryota; kingdom Metazoa; phylum Chordata; class Aves; order Accipitriformes; family Accipitridae; genus Astur; species Astur gentilis. The sequence goes on from NC_064898.1 coordinate 14,733,880, forward strand.
CACTATCTCTGAAACTATCTGAATGTAGAACCGGTTTACAAAGTAAAAATAAGCTTATGCAAATACAACCAGTATGTGATTTGAATAGTGAAGGTGATGTGTTGCCCATGAAGTAACATCCTTGGGAGTATGGTGAGGGTGCCTTCCCAATTACAGCTTTTGATACTGCTGACATAAGAACTTTGCATAAAATAAGGCAAAAGTAATGATGAAACTGTGGCAAAGTGTCTGGTTTATTTCCCTCTTATGTCTAAATCAAATCTTTTCTCCCACCCATTCTTTATAAAGTGGTATAAGAGTATAAGTTCCAGTCTCTCATTTCTTTAGGATAAAAGTGATATTCAATGGGAGAAAATAAATCCTTTCAACTATATAATACACAAAAGTGTATGTTCACAAGAACATACATGTAAACACACAGATTTATTTTAGATTTTAGAGAAAGCATACTGAAAATAATGAAGACAATTGTTTAAAATAAAGGAGATATTTAGGTTTCAACACATTTGAAAAAACAGTGCTTCATTTATTGAATGCTTTGAGATATCTTTGCTTTGATATCCTAAGCATTCTTTATAGTACATTGACAGTAACTATGAACAAGGTACACAGAGTTCATAATGCAATTACACTTATGTTACGCTTTCTCTTATGTTTAATTACAATTTAACTCATAGAGCCAAATGCTTAATTACATGATGAAAATATATTACAACATGTATTAAATATAATAGGTCTGGTTTCTGAACAATAAACTGTGAAATTAGAAAAGGAAGAAGTTATTCCTTCTATTAATAATGAAAGGGGAACAATAAGTAAGACTTGTTCTTTATTAACTCTGTTTTGCTTTATTGCTGGAATGGGTTTGGTTTGACTTCATCTTGTACGGAGAAGCTTTCTGTTTCTGCTTGACTATTTGATTTTTACAGTATGCTTAAAAATACCACTAAAGGAGAATGTAACTACTTTCTCTTTCATTTAGCAAAGGTGAGAAATCACATCTATTTGACCCACCTCTTTAGACTGATTTGAATTTTGGACTTGAGAATTAAGTACGTTCAGTGTTTGAGAAATCACATAATTCTGTCTTCTTCAGGTCATTAGAGGGTAACGTTTTTTTCCCTCAGAAGACATAAAAGTTAGAACCCTAACTACATTGTTAATAACAGAAGAATAATGTTTCTACTAAGCACTTTTTAATGCACTTTTTTACATTTGTGTACATATTCTAGCAAAACAATAAATCTGTATTAAATAATATTAAAATACACCACATGTTGAGTAAAATATTTCTTAAAGATTTTTCAGAACAGCTGTGTGTCTTGCACCTTTTCTTAGCAATAGGTACACTGAAACTATAAAATAGTTACCATTCTTCAGATGTGTACTGGCTTTGTGTGGCAAGGTTTTGGTAGCGGGGGGGGGGGGGGGTTACAGGGGTGGCTTCTGTAAGAAGCTGCTGGAAGCTTCCCCTGTGTTCGAGAGAGCCCATGCCAGCCGGCTCTGAGACGGATCCGCTGCCGGCCAAGGCCGAGCCAATCAGTGATAGTGGTAACGCCTCTGTGATAACGTTTTTAAGAAGGAAGAAAGTTGGGACGGACAGAAACAGCCACTGGAGAGAGGAGTGAGAAGACGTGAGAGCACCAGCCCCGCAGCCCCCCAGGTCAGTGCAGCAGGAGGGGAGGAGATGCTCCAGGCGCCGGAGCAGAGATTCCCCTGCAGCCCGTGGGGATGAAGACCCTGGTGAGGCAGGCTGTCCCCCTGCAGCCCAGGGAGCTCCACGGGGGAGCAGATCTCCACCTGCAGCCCGGGGAGAGAGGACCCCACGCCGGAGCAGGGGGATGCCCGAAGCAGGCTGGGACCCCGTGGGAAGCCCGCGCTGGAGCAGGCTCCTGGCAGAACCTGCCGATCTGTGGACAGAGGAGCCCACGCTGGAGCAGGCTTTCTGGCAGGACTTGTGACCCCGTGGGGGACCCACGCTGGAGCAGTCTGTGCCTGAAGGACTGCAGCCCGGGGAAGGGACCCACGCTGGAGCAGTTCGTGAAGAACTGCAGCCCGTGGGAATGGCCCATGTTGGAGCAGTTCGTGGAGGACTGTCTCCCGTGGGTGGGACCCCACGCTGGAGCAGGGGAAGAGTGTGATGAGTCCTCCCCCTGAGGAGGATGAAATGGCAGAAAATAAAGTGTGATGAACTGACCCAAAACCCCATCCCTATCCCCCTGTGCCGTTGGGGGGGTTGGTAGAGAAACCGGGAGTGAAGCTGTGCCTGGGAAGAAGGGAGGGGTGGAGGGAAGGTGTTCTGAGATTTGGCTTTATTTCTCATTACCCTACTCTGGTTGATTGGTAATAAATTGAGTTATTTTTCCCCAAGTTGAGTCTGTTTTGCCTATGACGGTAACTGGTGAGTGATCTCTCCTGTCCTTATCTCGACCCACAAGCTCTTTGTTATATTTTCTCTCCCCTGTCCAGCGGAGGAGGGGAGTCATAGAATGGTTTGGGTGGGCACCTGGCGTCCAGCCAGGGTCAACCCACTACAAGATATTATTCAGACAGCTATGTAAAGAATTAACACACTACTGGTCAGGGCTAGATTTCTGTCAGTGGTGGCATGTATGAAAACAGTAACAGATTGTATCATAACTTCATTTGATCTAAGCAGTTTGTTGCTTCTATTTTTTTTTCTTGTCTGAAAATTACATAAAATTAACTGATACTACCTGTATATAGTTTCTATAGTAAGAGCTTGTCAGCATGCATATGCTGTACTTCTTTATACTATACATGTACAACAATTTTTGTACAGCCTCCTTTAAATTGTCAACAACATATGGAGTTACATCAAAGGAAGATGGTTAGAAAATCAGAAAAAAAAAGGTTAGAAGGGACCTCTATGATCCATCTACGCTAGTCCCCCACCCCTGCAGCAAGATCAACTGCGTCTAACCATTCCTGACAGTGTTTGGCACCGATATATATCCACAATGTCCCACAGCAATTTTTCTGATGTTTAAGTATCCATATCAAATTAAAAAAAAAGTCCTTAAAGTCTATGCTAAATTGCTTCTGCTGCAATTTATTCCTCCTATTTCTTCGGTTGTTCTCAGTGGACGTTTTATTTGATTTCTTCTTTGCAATTACCTTTTATTTACTTACAAAGAAAAACCAGCCAAACCCAACTGCTCTATCCGTCCTCCTTAAAGTTTTATCTGCTTTAGAAGAAGAAGCAGCAATCTTTCTACCATTGTCCTTATGCTTGCTTGCTTGTTTGTTTTTGCTGTTGTGGTTTTCTGATCCCCTTTTCAACTGAGCATGTCGCAGTACTCCAGGCTGAGCCCTTACATTGGAAGCAAAGGTTTAGCTCCCACCTAGGGAGCAGTGCTAGTGTTCTCACATGGCAGTGTAAGGTCTATCTGCTTCCCCAGGTATGACAGCAGTTAACTCTGTTTGGCTTTTAACCCTTCTTGTTGTTTCTGAAGGACTACTGCATCTACAGGTACTTTCTTAGAGAAACGGCCACACTGGGACAGGACAAAGGTCCATTTAACCCAGTAGCTCCACCAGTGGCAATAAATGGATGCCAAGGGATGAGGAAAATTGAGGCAAGTGTACATGCTGCTTCCCACTTTGATTATTCCCCCTCCCAACCTCTGATTATTTTCAGACTGTGGAACTTCTTTAATTGATTTGATTATGTTTTTTTCTTGACATATTGCAATCTTCTTGTTACTTTCAGGTACTTTCTAACCTTGTTTTTCCTTATTTCTTTCACTTATTCCCTGTTATTCTTATCTTCTTGTCACCAATGTTAGTTACTTGCTGTCTCCTGAAACCTCTTTTTTTTCATTTGAGTGAAAAAAGATATTAAATATTTAAGATTTTTACAGAGCAATTTGTTGTTGCCTTTCCTGTCTGCTGAATTGCAGACTACCATTTTCTTTGTTCATTCTTTTAATGCTTATATACATATGGAATTAATTCTTGTTACACTTGCTATTCCTTGCTAGTTGTTTCTGATTTTATGCCATATTCTTACTGATTCTGCCTGAATATGCGTTTTTATACTTATTCTAATGTACTATGCCCATTTCTACGTTCAGCACACTTATTTTTTGTGTTTGAGATCAATGAAGAAATCTCATGGACCAGGAACTTGTTTTTTACTGCACACCCTATTATTTCTCTGCATCAGAATAATTTTGGTTTTGTGGATTTGCTTCATTACTTCAGTCCTTCAGACTTTCTTCCAATAAGACCTGGACTCTGGATTTATTGAAGGATGCCATAGTGAAGTTCAGTGACATTACTTTGTTGCTTTTCCCCATTTTTTCATAATCATCATGAACTATGCAATTCTTCATCACCTTACCCAAGCTGCCTTCTACGCTCACACTCTCCACAAATCCCTCTTTGTGATTACAAAGACTAGAAGCATCTTCCCTCTGCTTTCTTCACAATAAAAATCAGGAATTTGCTGTAAAAATTGCACAGATTTAAAACAATTTGATTTCTATAACACAGGTTTCTCATCAGATGATGTTACCCATTGACACTAAGTCTGCTTCGCACAGCCCTACTCACTAGTCACAAAACCCCTTCATTAAGTTTCCTGGTAGGTATCTCTAATAGAAGTCCCTCATGACTAAATGTTTGCTTATATCTATTTTATTATTGATAGAGTCTTTCAACAGATATATTTTCCGATGCACTTCATGAACCTGAGAATATCAACATGCATCTTTCATATGTAGAGCAACACTTCCTCTCTTTTCTATGAAAAAATAATTAATAAATCTGTATCAGTATTACCACCATGAGAATTATGACAAGTCTCTGTCATGCCAATCAAGTCACAAGTTAAGCTTGTAGCATTAAGACTCTCAGTTTCTGTTTATTCTCCATTCTTACAGCAGATGCACACACATGCGCACACAGATAGCGTCTTCCAAAATGTTTGCTGCCTTGTCATGCATGTCTGTCCACTGGCTGAAATTTCCGTGAAAGGATGGGAATTTTTGGAACTTTCTGGTTCAGGTCAAAAGAGGGGAAAGGATTTGAATTAAAAGTAACAAGCCATAGAAAATTATGACACTGCAGGTATTTCATTTGAAATATGCCTGGCTCCTGAGGATTCAATGAATTTATAATACTTGCTTCAGGTGCTTCTTATATAACAAAATAATAAGGGAGGAAAGGAAGTGTGGTCTTACATACCAGTGAAAATTTAGAGATTAATAAAAAAAACCCCTACATATATTCAATGCAGGTTTGGATGAAAAACAGAAAGAGTAATAGATTAATAAGGATGTTCTGCACACAACTGGAACAGACAAGACTTAGAAATTAAATAAATTTAACTCATGTGCCTATGTTAACTTTGTGAACAAATCAACAGAAGGCAAAAATTAAAATTACTGCACATACAATACTTGGTCTCTGGCTAATGTAACTTTAATAAGTGTCCTGGGTTCAGCTGGGATAGAGTTAATTTTTACAGGAACCTGGGAGGTGGGGGCATAGCCGGGGCAGCTGACCTGAACTAGCCAAGGAGCTATTCCATACCATGTGACATCATGCTCAGTATATAAATGGGGAGAGGGCCGGGGGGTGGTCTCTGTTTTTGGTGGAGGAAGTGGCGGAGCATCAGGTCCCGGGTGGTGAGCAGTTGCACTGTGTGTACGTCACTCTTTTTGTATACTTTTTCATTACTACCATTGTTGTTGTTGTAATTTTTCTTTGTGTGTTGTCCCAGTAAACTGCCTTTATCTCAACCCTCGAGGTTCCAGTTTCTTTTTCTTTTCTCTCCTCCGTCTCCTCCCCATCCCACGGGAGCGGGGCGGAGGAGTGAGCGAGCGGCTGCGTGGTCCTTTGTTATCGGCCGGGCTGAAACCACGACAGTCCTTTTTGGCGCCCAACGTGGGGCACGAAGGGTTGAGATAACGACAGATCTGGCCAGAGCGTGTTGAAACAAATTTGCCAAACGCATTTCTTAGATAAATAGATGTTAGTCACAATGTTGTTTCATTTGTTTACATGGTGGCGTTTTGTAAGCTCTTATATGCTCTATGTATTGCCTGTAGTTGCGTATCTCGTCTCTGGGAGAGTGATTGGGATTATCATTTTGCTGTACTGGGCAATGTCGACTTATGAAATGATTACATCACTGGTCATGAGGGTAAGCTGGTATCTGTATGAGGCAGTGATAACATTTCCGTACTTTGGGCACCTTCTGTCGGATTTTATTGGTAATTACACCCAATCCATGGGGAAATTAGGGGGGGATACCTCCCTCCGTCTGTTCACCTCCCTTTTCTCCTTCCGACTAATTACAACAGCTTTTGAGAATTTTGAATATCCTTGGGATGCGCAAGCCAGTGTGCTGTTAGTGCTATGCCTCCTGAATACGTTTCAGGTCTTGTTTAGGGCTACAAAAAGGCTCTTTAAGAGTACCACTCAGAGATCTCCCCCAAAGCTGGATATTCATGGGTGGCACGGCATGTGGGAGCATATGGGCAAGTATCTAGAGAACTTCTCACCGCCAGTGACTTGGAAGTTCACTCCCGAACAACTACAAAACCCTCATGAAGTGATAGAATATTTGAAAGCAAAATGCTGTGGCTATCCCAGAGACACACAACTCACTACATTGTGCTGGGCCCTGGCCAGTATCTACCAAACACTGCTTGATACTAGGCAGCACTGTCAGGGAGAAAAGATGGAAAACAGGGCAACAGGCACCGTGGCTGCCCCTACCCCAACAACAGACACCGTGGCTGCCCCTACCCCAACAACAAGCACCGTGGCTGCCCCTACCACGACAACAGGTACCGTGACTACCCCTACCCCGGTGACAGACACTTCAGCTAAACCAGAGAACCAGCCTGTGCCAGTATCAGTCGCCCCTGTACAGAAAAAGAAACACACAAAGAAATCAGTTCACTTAGCGAGAGATGAAGATGAACCAGGGTCATCGCGAGAACAGGAGGTAGAGGCAGAACCTGAAATAATTACCCGATCTCTATCCATGAGTGAGTTGCATGACATGCGAAAAGATTTTAGCCGCCACCCAGGTGAGCACATTGTTACCTGGCTGCTCCGATGCTGGGATAGCGGGGCTAGTAGTGTGGAATTAGAGGGTAAGGAAGCCAAGCAGTTGGGATCTCTGTCTAGGGAAGGGGGCATCGACAAGGCGATTGGGAGAAAAACACAAGTCCTCAGCCTCTGGAGGCGACTTCTGTTAGGTGTAAAGGGAAGATACCCCTTCAGGGATGAAGTTACATGTCACCAAGGCAAGTGGACCACCATGGAGAGAGGTATCCAGTACCTGAGAGAATTAGCTGTGCTGGAGGTGATTTATAAAGATCCAGAAAATGCGCAGTCACCCACAGATCCAGATGAAGTCCAATGCACACAACCCACGTGGCGGAAGTTTCTACGAAGTGCACCACCAACCTATGCCAACTCATTGGCAGTAATGTCCTGGAGAGAAGGCTATGGACAAACGGTGGATGAATTGGCTGTCCAACTCCGGCAATACGAAGGGAGTCTCTCTTCCTCCCTACGGGCCTGTGTCTCAGCTGTAGAGGAGTTGTCCCGAGAGTTCCAGCAATTCAAAGTGGATCTGTCCTCCTCCTCACCTGTACAGGCCCGCATCGCAGTTATTAGGAGTAAGCGTTCCTCTGCCCAAGAGAGAGGAGAGAGAAAGTACACTCGACGGGCTAACCTGTGGTTTTACCTGCGTGACCATGGAGAGGACATGAGGAAGTGGGATGGAAAACCCACTTCAGTCTTGGATGCACGGGTACAGGAGTTGCGAGAAAAAGCAACCAGAAAAGAGAATTCTTCTTGGAAAACTGCTGCTCCAGTTTCCCGTGAGCAGTCCCCCAGACGCAGTAGATGGGCTGATCTCATTTCTGATCCCCTTGAAGGGACTTCTGATTCACGTGTGCAGAAAGTGAGTAACGGATATTCTAACCAGGATTAGAGGGGCCCTGCCTCCAGCCAGGTGGAGGAGAGGGACAACCGAGTCTACTGGACAGTGTGGATTCGATGGCCTGGCACATCAGACCCACAGGAATATAAGGCTCTAGTGGACACTGGTGCACAATGTACCCTAATGCCATCAAGTTATAAAGGGGCAGAACCCATCTGTATCTCTGGTGTGACAGGGGGATCCCAAGAGCTAACCGTATTGGAAGCTGAAATGAGTCTAACCGGGAATGAGTGGCATAAACACCCCATTGCGACTGGCCCAGAGGCCCCGTGCATCCTTGGTATAGATTATCTCAGGAGGGGGTATTTCAAGGACCCAAAAGGGTACCGTTGGGCCTTTGGTATAGCTGCATTGGAGACGGAGGAGACTGAACAGCTGTCTACCCTGCCGGGTCTCTCCCAAGACCCTTCGGTTGTGGGGTTGCTGAAGGTTGAAGAACAACAGGTGCCAATTGCTACCACGACGGTGCACCGGCGACAATATCGCACCAACCGAGACTCCCTGATCCCAATCCATAAGCTGATTTGCCAACTGGAGAGCCAAGGAGTGATCAGCAAGACTCACTCACCCTTTAATAGTCCCATATGGCCCGTGCAGAAATCCAATGGGGAATGGCGACTAACAGTAGATTATCGTGGGCTGAATGAAGTCACGCCACCGCTGAGCGCTGCTGTGCCAGATATGTTAGAGCTTCAATATGAACTGGAATCAAAGGCAGCTAAGTGGTATGCCACAATTGACATTGCTAATGCATTTTTCTCCATTCCTTTGGCAGCGGAGTACAGGCCTCAGTTTGCTTTCACTTGGAGGGGCGTCCAGTACACCTGGAATCGACTGCCCCAGGGGTGGAAACACAGCCCCACCATTTGTCATGGACTGATCCAGGCTGCACTAGAAAAAGGTGAAGCTCCAGAGCACCTGCAATATATTGATGACATCATTGTATGGGGCAACACGGCAGAAAAGTTTTTGAGAAAGGGAAGAAAATAATCCAAATCCTTTTGAAGGCTGGTTTTGCCATAAAAGAAAGTAAGGTCAAGGGACCTGCGCAGGAGATCCAGTTCTTAGGAGTAAAATGGCAAGATGGGCGTCGTCAGATCCCTGTGGACGTGATCAACAAAATAGCAGCTATGTCCTCACCGACTAATAAAAAGGAAACACAGGCTTTCTTAGGTGTTGTGGGTTTTTGGAGAATGCATATTCCAAATTACAGTCAAATTGTAAGCCCTCTCTACCAAGTTACTCGGAAGAAGAACGATTTTAAATGGGGGCCTGAGCAACGACAAGCCTTTGAACAGATTAAGCAGGAGATTGTTCACACAGTAGCTCTTGGGCCGGTCCGGACAGGACAAGATATTAAAAATATGCTCTACACTGCAGCTGGGGAGAATGGCCCTACCTGGAGCCTTTGGCAGAAAGCACCTGGGGAGACCCGTGGCCGACCTCTGGGGTTTTGGAGTCGGGGATATCGAGGATCCGAGGCTCTCTATACTCCAACTGAAAAAGAGATCTTGGCAGCATATGAAGGAGTTCGAGCCGCCTCAGAAGTGGTTGGTACTGAAACACAGCTCTTCTTAGCACCTCGACTGCCAGTGCTGGGCTGGATGTTCAAAGGGAAAGTTTCCTCTACGCATCATGCGACTGACGCCACGTGGAGTAAGTGGATCGCACTAATCACACAACGGGCTCGCATAGGAAACCCCAGTCACCCAGGAAGGTTAGAAGTGATCACGGACTGGCCAGAAGGCAAAGATTTTGGAATGTCGCCAGAGAAAGAGGTTACACGGGCTGAAGAGGCCCCGCTGTATAATAAACTGCCAGAAAATGAGAGGCAATATGCCCTGTTCACTGATGGGTCCTGTCGCATTGTGGGAAAACATCGAAGGTGGAAGGCTGCTGTATGGAGTCCTACATGACTAGTCGCAGAAACTGCTGAAGGAGAAGGTGAATCGAGTCAGTTTGCAGAGGTGAAAGCCATCCAGATAGCGTTAGACATTGCTGAAAGAGAAAAGTGGCCAGTGCTCTATCTCTATACTGACTCATGGATGGTGGCAAATGCCCTATGGGGGTGGCTACAGCAATGGAAGAAGGGCAATTGGCAGCGCAGAGGTAAACCCATCTGGGCTGCCGCACTGTGGCAAGATATCGCTGTTTGGATAGAGAAGGTAGTGGTAAAAGTACGCCACGTACATGCTCATGTACCCAAGAGTCGAGCCACTGAAGAACATCGAAACAACCAGCAGGCGGATCAGGCCGCCAAGATTGAAGTGTCTTAGGTGGACCTGGACTGGCAACGTAGGGGTGAGCTATTTATGGCTCAGTGGGCCCACGATACCTCAGGCCATCAGGGAAGAGATGCAACATATAGATGGGCTCGAGATCGAGGGGTGGACTTGACCATGGACACTATCGCACAGGTCATCCATGAATGTGAAACATGTGCTGCAATTAAGCAAGCCAAGCGGCAAAAACCCCTGTCGCATGGAGGGCGATGGCTGAAATATAAACAGTGGGAGGCCTGGCAGATTGACTATATCACACTCCCACGAACACGCCAAGGCAAGTGCCATGTGCTTACAATGGTGGAAGCAACCACTGGATGGCTGGAAACATACCCTGTGTCCCATGCCACTGCCCAGAACACTATCCTGGGCCTTGAAGAGAAAATTTTATGGCAACACGGCACCCCAGAAAGAATCGAGTCGGACAATGGGACTCACTTCCGAAACAACCTCGTAGACACCTGGGCCAAAGAACATGGCATTGAGTGGGTGTATCACATCCCTTATCACGCACCGGCCTCCGGAAAAATTGAACGATACAATGGACTGCTGAAAACTACATTGAGAGCGATGGGGGGTGGAACTTTCAAGCATTGGGATACACATTTAACAAAATCCACCTGGTTAGTTAATACTAGAGGATCCGCCAATCGGGCTGGCCCTGCCCAACCAAGAGTTCCACGTACTGTAGAAGGGGATAAAGTCCCTGTAGTGCGCATGAGGAGTATGTTAGGAAAGACAGTCTGGGTTAGTCCTCCCTCAAGCAGAGGCAAACCCATTCAAGGGGTTGTTTTTGCTCAAGGACCTGGGTACACCTGGTGGGTGATGCAGAAGGATGGGGAGGTTCGATGTGTACCTCAGGGAGATTTGATTTTGGGAGAGAATAGCCAGTGAATTGGGCTGTATGATATTTAACTGCTAAATAACCTGCCAATGCATGTCATTGTATCTATAGTGTCTATATGCCATATCAAGGGTATTATTGTGAGAATTATCCAAATGACTACAGGATGGACTTTTGAAACTGAGCCAAGTACAACGGTGATAGAACTTGAACTGGCACCCAGCAATTTCCTCAAGATCAACATCTTCGACCTGCAGACCAAGGGCATGAGTTGCACCAAATGTACTAGCCACAAGTTCCAGAGGCAGCGTACAACAACCCAACATCTCACACCATCTCTCTCTTATCCTGAAGAACTGTTACAACAGATAGAGCCCCAAAATCGATGGACGCATTAGAAGGATAGCCCATAGGCTAAAGGAGCACCATGTGTGTGTGTGTGCGAGGTCGGGGGGTGGAGTCCATATACTTATATATATGACAAGGAAAGTAGTAGTGGTTGATTGGAAAAAAAAAAAAAAAAAAAAAAAAAAAAAGTAAGATCTGGGCATGATGTAGATGGTATAGAATAAGGGGTGGATAATGTCCTGGGTTCAGCTGGGATAGGGTTAATTTTTACAGGAACCTGGGAGGTGGGGGCATAGCCGGGGCAGCTGACCTGGACTAGCCAAGGAGCTATTCCATACCATGTGCCATCATGCTCAGTATATAAATGGGGAGCGGGCCGGGGGGTGGTCTCTGTTTTCGGTGGGGGAAGTGGCGGAGCGTCGGGTCCCGGGTGGTGAGCAGTTGCACTATGCATCACTCTTTTTGTATACTTTTTCATTAGTGCCGTTGTTGTTGTTGTAATCTCTTTGTGTTTGTCCCAGTAAACTGCCTTTATCTCAACCCTCGAGGTTCCAGTTTCTTTTTCTTTTTCTCTCCTCCGTCTCCTCCCCATCCCACGGGAGGGGAGCGGAGGAGTGAGCGAGTGGCTGCGTGGTCCTTTGTTAGCGGCTGGGCTGAAACCACGACAATAAGGAAGCTAAATTAAATTTTAAAAAGAAAGAAAAATATACAGGTCACTTCACTAGAGTTTGATTTCCTGCTGCTCACTGATACAGGTTATAAATTCAGTAATCAAAGCACCTGTCACTGTATTCTGTCAGACCCATCACAATTTTTTATGAAAATGCATATATTTATTTATTAGCAATGGAACATAACAGAAAAAAATAAGGTGGGAGGAATGATGAACTTTGAGGTGCCATAGAAGAGACTCATGAGAAGAAAGTTGCAAGCTTCCAGTCAAGGGACAGATTTAGGGATTTCTATGGATATTTTTCTATTTCCTCAAAGAGGAGCTTCATACAGAACTAAAGTGTTAAAGGGATTCATCCATATTATAATATTAAGTCTACTTTATATGATTTTTAAATAGCCGACATTAACTCCATTTAAAGGAAGACAAATGCACAGTTAAAAGTTATCCTACTTATTATAAATGAGATAATTTGGGAGATAATTATTGCCTGTGCTGCTTGACAGCAACCGGTTGAAGTGGTTTTGTGATGGTAGTACTTTTCATTAAATATGTCTGTTTCCTATGGATAACATTCACAATAAAAAAAAAAAAAAAAAAAAAAAAAAAAGGTTGGTTTGTTTTCAGGACTTTTTTTTGGTAGGGAGAAAAAAAGAGAAAGAACAAGGTTGAGCCAAAAAATAATTTTCCTTATTCACTGAATAGATAAGTTTCTGAAAATTATGTATGTTCATGAACAAAGCAAGGTGATTCTATTGTGATCTAATTACAAAAAAGGTTTAGAAGTAACCGCAGTACCTTCTGTTGATGTTTATGAGCATATGCAACATACACTACTACTATATGTAATACAAACATTTTTTCATTGATAGTTTGAGTGAACATGTGGATTTTATCAGGATAGTGGAAATTCCTGTGTTGCAAAAAATCTTTTATAAATGTAGGTAGTGACATGAGAAACTACGCAGGTAGAAGCCATAGGGGCTAAAGCACACTTCTTCAGTTGCAAAATACAGACACCTAAATTACAGGGGAAAAAAAAGGTGGCCTTCAACTTTGAGGAACAAAACTGGTAAAAGTGCCTGAATGTCCGGGGCAGCAAATCATCAGAAATATGGCAGAGTGGCCCTTTTAAGACATATGCCACACTGCTGTGAAAAGATCCTACCTGGTCCCTAATGTACCATGAACTCCATGGCTTTTGGTCTTGGAACTTGCTCAAGGTGGAACACCGAGGTGGGGCTCCTTTAAATTTGATTTTGGACATCCGTAGCATAGTTGTCCTGTACATGGGCTAATTCCACTTGGTCTCTTCATTTTAAGCAGAGAAAAAGATGCATTTTTTTTTAGGACAAAATTCATTGTCACTTGAAGGAGATGACTCATGCCCTGAAAATGCCTCCATTTCTTGCCATGAAAGGAACCTGGAGTGATGAACTCAACTTCGTATGTTTATAGTATAGAATCTAAAATTATGTGAAAGAAACCCCTAAACTCATTTCACTTGCAGCTCTTTGTAATGGGGACTGTGCTCCAAATATGCAGAGCCTCAGACTAAGCCAGTTACTTCATCTCAGTTTCCTTCTCCCACAAGCTAGTCCTGCATTCAGGGTTTGCCTGTTTGGAGATAGGAGATAAAACATCTCCACAGGCTAAGCCAAACAACTTGAATTCCATTATTCTTTTTCAAAGAGATAAAGCACTAGACATTTCAAGTGAGCTGGAATACACATGATCCAAACCTCATAGTTTATTTCAGTATATTCTCTGAGATCTTGTGGGCCCAACTAATATAGTAGGGAGCACATCCGTGCAGTTACTTTCAACCTGAAAATGGCTGACGCTCCAAATTAAGCCATCTCATGCCATTTCTGGTTTTCCAGTTTATTTTATATGGGGATTTCTGAACAGCCATAGTAAGTGACAACTGAACCCTACTTTACCTCATGTGAGCTCTGCTACAATAAAGCAGTTCTCTTGGCTATAAGCCAAACTAATGACTCATTAGCTTCATTTCTTTATTTTTAATTCTGGAGTCCCAATGTCTAACAGTTTTAACCTTATTCTGAGGAAAATTGAAACTGCAAACAGAGGATCCAATTCAATATGAAAAAGAAACAAGACTGCCTTCAAGATTAAAAACTTCATAAAACATTCTCAAAGAAATCCTCCAAAAGTTTACATGAGTGAAAACAGGTATTTAGAACGTCACAGTTACATGGCTCTAATAATTAGATATCTTATTAGTTAATTGAAACTACCACTAGGCAAGTCTGAAAATCTGTTTTATTTGTTATGTTTTAAATCACTCACCAACTATTTGATAATTTAGAAAATAAGACAATTATTTAGCTATTTCTTATATTGATGAAAGAGATTTAGACACACGGATCACAACATTTGGTAACAAAAATTTTCCATGCATCTAATTTCTTAGATAATGCCAGTATGCACATAGATGAAGAGAGGCAGTGTGCACTTCTGTACACATACTGTGAACAATCATTTACTTTATGGCCCCTAACCCAAGTGACAGTTCATAGAAAAAGTGTCATCTCTCCTAACAGAAATTACTGCAGCAAATTAGCAAAGGCTAATATGAAACTATTTTTATAATTTAAACAAATAGAATTAATTGCCAGCCTGTATAATATGATTTATGAATTTTTTTCTTTTGATACTGTTGTGGTTTAACCCCTGCCACCACCTAAGCACCACGCAACGGCTCACTCGCTCCCTGCCACCCAGCGGGATCGGGGAGAGAATCAGAAAAAAAAGTAAAACTAGTGGGTTGAGATAAGAACAGTTTAATAGAGCAGAAAAGAACAAACTAATAAGAATAGTAATAACAATACTGAAATGACAATAATAAGAATAAAAGGATTGGAATATACAAGTGATGCACAATGCAATTGCTCACCACTCGCTGACCAACGCCCAGTTAGTGCCCGAGCAGTCATCCCCCTCACCCCCACTCCCCCCGTTTATATACTAGACATGACGTCACACTGTATGGAATACCCCTTTGGCCAGTTGGGGTCAGCTGCCCTGGCTGTGTCCCCTCCCAACTTCTTGTGCCCCTCCAGCCTTCCTGCTGGCTGGGCATGAGAAGCTGGAAAATCCTTGACTTAGTCTAAACACTGCTGAGCAACAACTGAAAACATCAGTGTGTTACCAGCATTCTTCTCACACTGAACCCAAAACGTAACACCATACCAGCTACTAGAAAGAAAGTTAACTCTATCCCAGCTGAAAGCAGGATAGATACAAAAACTGTAAGTCTATTTTATTCCTTTTTTACTTTAAAAAAAGGAAAAAATAAAGCTGTCTCTGAAGAAGGACAATGTTGCAGACATGAAGTATATTTTTAAGTAAAAATGTAACATGAAGAAATTTGTGAAGATTATGTGATGAATGTATATCTCAGTTGTCATATTTTGCAAGGCCTGTGAACTTGTCAGGTTTTGCCTGAGCTTGTCTTGGCCTGGCTAAAGCTTTGATTTAGTTGACTGAGCTGCAATAGCTAATGGAAAGAGGATTTTTTAATTTATTAGTTTTACTTTTGCTTATCTTTAATGAAGTATGTACTATAACCATAACTTTTGTATAGATAGTGGCCCTGTGTAGAACTAAGTATTTATGACCCTAAGATAATGGTGTAGTAGAGAGGAATGCAGACACGGTACGGTAGAGACCTCAATAGTGGGGATAGAGGATGCAGTGCAGAGGAATGCTGTCATGGGGTCATAAGAAAAGGGACACAGGATGGATGACATTGGAGATCCCGGAGCTGCGTGCAGTTGATCTAGACTCAGTTAAAGAAATGCAGACCTGAAAAATTGGCAAAAACTGTTTAAGGTGTACCAACAACAGCAAAGAGCAGGTATCCAGTGTAGTGAGACATTCCATATTTAAAAATGCAGATGTAATGTGCAGATGAAGATCAACAAAGAGCAAGGCGTAAAAGCAGGGTAGAAAACAACAAAAAAAAATTAGCCTCAAGTGGGCCTTTGAGCTGGAGAAACAGACAATTAACATCACACTCCTGGGCAAGAGACTGGTGACTCTTTGTACAGAATGACACCGGGAGCTGCAGGACCAGCGGGGCCAGGGAAGGCTGAGCACAACAGCAGAGAATGGAGTAAACGAGGAGGAACTGTTGTGTAATCATTTCCACTGCATTCACTATTAAGACCTTTTCTGCAACAGCATTCTTTACTGTATTTTTTGCTTCTCTCTTTTTCCACAACCATAAGACCTGGGCTCTGTTTTGGTTTGTTTTGTTGTTGTTTTTTTTTTTGTAGATTATTCAAATTTCAGTTATATTAACAATAAATTCTTGATTTTACATATAAGGTGTGTTTCCTTTTGCCCTCCAGATTTTGAGTGCCGTGCTAGATTTTAATAGATGAAGTGCTGTAGTGGGATATTAGTAAGGTGCTTCGAGTAATATGATTAGCACATGACAGGGTGTCCTGGCTAAAAAGTTCTGTATGCTTTAGTAAGAGATGCATTGTTTATGATAACTTGCATTTAAGAATTTCTGCTGGCTGCTCAGCTGGGCAGTATTTCAGAGCAGTGTGCACATGAACAACCCACACTGCTTTAAACAATTCTTTCTTGGTGGTGGTGTACAATATGTTTAAAATAATTTCTGCTTTCATAAAATAATAATTTAAAAAGCAACAATGTAATGCTACCAAAAAGAAACACATATTTGAAGTCTTCATTGTATGACATTTTATAGAGGCTTTTGTAATGCAGTTGTACATCACAGGTACACTGACTGTGGAGGCACAGAAAGAAGATCTGTCACAGAGTTGTGTGATTCTTCCTAGGTAAACACTAGAGTCTGAATGTAGCTGGAGACTGTAACTGCATCCATACTATTTATTTTCCATAAGTGTACAAATACACCCATTTTATCTAGTATCTCATCTTGTTCAGTGCCTTCAAGCTTTTCGTCTCACTGTTACTTTCCAACTTTATTTCCCTTGCATATGAACTTTCTCCCTACAGGCAGTATTCTTGTCTGTTGTATCAGTATATTGAACCATTGCATTAGCCTTTACAGACATTACCTGACCTACTTCAACCTTGAAAATTAGAAGAGAATGCTTGTTTTAAATCCAAAATGTTGAGTTCTTTTGGACAAAGTTCATGAGAACATATAGTACTGTAAATCATGGGGACATCAAGCTTAAGAGTGGAAAAGGTGGGGAAAAGGTGCATCCTTCATTTATTAAACATTGTTTTGTACTAAAAATATAATGGAAACGTTAATAATACTTAGAAAGAGAGAATAATTCACAGAACCAAAACTGAGATATATTCAAGCAGAGATTTCTTAATATAGAGGGCTGGCTAGGCAAATAAGATCTATGTGCAAACATTAATTAATGGGTCCTTAGTGAACACTTTCTGCAAAACAACTGAAAACTTAGTGCTGTCAATTCATTCTGGTTTAGATTGATGAGAAAGTTAAGTGTTAAATGCTCATTCAATACTACATATGAAAAAGAATCTGAAAAGCTTTTAATAGGCCAAATGATACATGATTTGGGAGGGGGTTTTCATTACCATTTTCAGTTAATTACTTACAGCAATTACAGTCTACAGCTTTGTTACAAAAATATAGACATCCTTAACCAATTTCATTTTAGATCTAATTTTTTCCATATCACTAAAACATTTTTTGACATTAGGCATACTGTACTTAGCCAGATTTTTCAAAAGTGATAGAAATAGCACCACCTGAAGAAAAAGAGGAATATATACTGTAATTATATACTATAATTATATATCTAGAAATAGCTTTAAGAAGTAATGGATGCACGCAGAAATGAGTTAATTGTCAAGTGACATATTTTTCAGTAGCCTGCCACGAGCACCAATCCATTGCTTTCTCACTCTCCACTTTTTACAAGCTTTATACTGAAATTGATTTCCCAGTGAGATTCATATCTATGTGAGTTCTATTCATACTGTTATTCACTGTAAATATCTCCAGCAGCCCTATTAACTTTAATGCATTAGCTCTTCTTCTATTTATTGCAACTTAATGAATGCATAATAATTTTAGTTTAGGACACCATTAGCAGGATAGATTTTCCAAGCTCCTGTAGCTCAGCAGATGTACTATCATAAATTACCACAAAGCTACGTGCTTTTTTATGATGGCCATAAGAAAATTATTAGAAAACCATTTTTCTGTTCTCCTACAGACTTGGTGTTCAGAAAGGCTACAGGTTTAGTAAAGCATCGTGTCTGACTGGTATAATCAGCATATGTTCCACAAGTAACCAGGATTTAAGCAGAAATGAGGATATAAAACCAGACCCCACAGCATTCTTTAGGTAGGGCCAGAAGACAAGAGTCCAGAGGATATACCATCAAATACCAGAGAGCTGCTCGTGTCTGACAATTGGGACTATTAATTCACATTCTATACATAACAGAAGTTCTTTCCTTTCCCTACTATTTGGAACAACATAAAAATGAACCATATCTTTGAGGGCTTGTTGTGGGCCTCCATGAGCAAATGAAATTATGTTTGTGTCATTCGCTTTGCATCTATAAAGATAAAGCAATGGAACAGAGATGGGTGAGTGGATTTCAGGGAAATTTTGATGTACAAAATGTTTTCCGAATCCTTCCCACACTTGAAAGCATTCCTTAGACCCCTGGAGAGCCGTTTAAGTAACTGTAATATGCACTTGGGTAATACATGGAAATCCTACATATAAAGTGTTAGTATGACAAACAAATCAGCTTGCTTTGATCTAATTTTAGACTATTAAAAATACTAACCCAGCTGCAAGATCCAGATTATGAATCCTACAGACATCAAAATAAGTTAAAAGAAATAGATACCCAAGAGAGACTGTAACTTCCTAGTGCAAAATGTATGGTGAACACTGGATGACTATTTATGGCTTAACAACTTGTACTATATTTGGAAGTACAAATACAAATGAAATGAAAAAATGGTATTAGTTTTACATATTCATCATATTAAAAATAGCTATATGGAGCTGAAGCTCAGTTACACCCAAGAAAGGTTTCTGGAGTTGCAAACTGACAGACTGAAGAAGTAAGATATCCTTACAGACCACAGAGAAAAATGCAACACTTTCCACAACAAAGTTGAATTCTGTTGGTAAAATGACAAATCTGCTTTAATCTTTCACAGTGTTTTGGTTCTTCCATTAACCTGTTTGAAATACATTGCAAGACAGAGCCAGATATAAAGTCTTCAAGGTTTCACATTTTTCAGTGGTTCCTTTTTTTCTATGTGACCAGAAAGAAATGTTTCTTAGAATTCCCCAGTATAGCTCAATGTATCCACACAATGTTTATGATCTGGAATGCTTGCCTTAGGCATGGTTCTTGAACCATGCTATTTTATGTGTATGTAAAACCTTGTGATGTCTGAAATAAGCTCCATTATTTAAAGATTTTGGTAGCTATCTTTATATCAAAATATTGTGAAAATTTTCATTTGTGTCCCTTTTTTCAAAACTACTGGTGCAGGACTGAAATATGCAAACTTCTCTGAAAATCCTGGGATGCATCATCTTGATGTTCTACAGGTGACAGAGCACACAGCCTGCCCACCATCGAACAGATGTTTCCTTCACATTACTGTTTCTTGCAATAAACTATGATTGATAGAACAAGCATGTAACTGTGAGGAATCTCACATTTACTACACTATTATATTTTGTCTTAGGATAAATGTATACATTTAATATACTCCTACACCTACACCCTGCTCCAAAAAGTATCCTTCACAGGCAAAACAGAGATTAGCTTCCTTCCTGTTAGCTGGGTGAAGCCTTTCTGGATCAGGAATTCCTCACCTCCATGGGACCATGAACTAGCAGTTCAATACCACATGTATTTCTCTGGAAATAACAGGGAGGGACACAAGGACATATCACACCTTCTATTCTCAAACGGAAATCAGAAATTCTACAGAAATCACTAAATTTAGTTCTGACTAAAAGTTCGCATGTGTGAGCAGTTATTTTAAGTATCTTTGACTTGCATTTTGCATTGAACACAGCATGTCAGCAGCTGGAAACTCTTGCACGTGACTCATGTAAATGAGCCATACATATTCCATGTTACTTTTAGTGAGATATGCCAAGCTTCATGGAGTAAATTTCCAAGAACCATCTTTCAGGGCAGATAGCTTTGCACTGCATGTCATCATCTCTTTGTATGGCATACAATGATGGTAATGACATCATCACAGGTGTGCTAAATCAAGCGTGAGGCATCTTGGAAGTGTTTTTTTTTAAATAACATTTTCTCAAAGGAACAGTACCTTCCAAACGAGTTAAACTGTATTCTACTTTGTAATAAAGGTAAAGCTAAGCATTGCAACATTGATAATTCTTTGTAATTTGCTGGCCAAGGACTTTCCCTTGGTTTAATTTATCTACCTTTCTCTGTGCTTATATAGATATATATATGTACACTCATCTACTTGTGCACATTGTGTGGAATTTGTGGAACCTCAGCAATTACACTATCTAATCTACCTCTTTAGTAATTAATGGAAGATTAGAGAAACCTTTAATTCTGTTTATGTACTTAATTCCATTGGGTTTGAAAATATAATGGGATATTTTTTTCAATTTAGTTCAGTATGTTTTATGCATAAATAATAAATATTAAATCAAATTATTCTTGTTTACACCTTAAAAATTATATTCTGGGTGAACTAGAACCATAAAGATTTATTGTTTGTTTTTTTTTTTTTTTAATATAACTTCTTCTGCAAGGTATTTCTCTCTTTAAATAAGCTGTAAACTTGCTTTACACAGGAATTTCTAGAATTAAATGAGACCTTGCTGTGTTACTGTATTTCCATATTACACATTATGCAGACATTTTGCTGGGTATATTAGTGCTGTTGTATCTGCCTAAGTAGCAGTTACACACGAGTTAAATCATCAGTCCTAAATTCACATGCCCCTAATTAAGTAAATGTTAAAAAGTTCATTCCAGCTTTAGAATTACTTCAGTTTTCCTGGTTTTAACGTTAGTGTATAGGTCAGTACGCAAACTTAGCTAGACATACATGTGCTAGAGATCTGGAAGGACCACTAGCACAACTACTGCAGAGTCACTGCTGAACCCATAGGAATGACCCTGAGCTTTTGCAGAGAGTCCAGGTCTCAAAATGGTAAGTTGACATCCTGTGCTTCCCAGCATCACACTGTAACTGGGAAGATTGGAGGAGGAGCAGGAAAGGAAAGAGGCTGGGTATTCCTTGGCTAGCACTGGGCAGTTAGGTGAGTGAGATTTCATATAAACAAGCTCTTCTTTGGAAAAGTAAAACTTAAGTGTGGGAAAGGGCTAAGGGAGAAGATATCTGTAACTGTAATTCAGATTAATACAATATTTCTGCATCACAGAAAAACACCATTTCTGAAGCTGATCAAATAATAATAATAATTAAAAAACAAAACCAAAACCAACAGAAAGAGAGCAAGAGACTTAACTTTTTTTGTGTCAGTTCTTCTGTCAGCTTTTTTTTTTATTCAACAAATGCTGAAAAGATAAGTTGTCCTATAATCATTTATGCTTTTTTAAGCAGGAATGATCAGTATGAATAACAAGAGAAAAGTACACAAGGATTAGAGTTAGTGGATTAATGTTTTCTTGCTAGGAAATTAAGGAATACACAGAAACTTTCTTTCTACAAAGAGTGGGATTAGTAGAGCAGAGCTAATAAGGGTGATTTTATGAACCAGGACTTGACTTGGACTCCAAACCTCTGGATGGGTTCCCAGGTGTTATTCATAATACAGACTTAGATTTAGATTCTAGTTTTAGTATGTCTTCTCTCATTACTCTTGGTTTCCTTTGTAGACAATAGAGGCAGGCATCCTTGCGTTGGCATCCTACTTCTAAGTAATATTTCCTCTGAAGTCTCCTTAGGAATGTAGATGTGTTAACTACAAAGATTCACCAGAATCCACTGTCCCTGTGTACTGAATATGTATTATCCTGCACAAATGAAGCACTAGACTATGACTGCATGTAAGAGAACATCAGAGTTTGCAAACGAACTTAAGCCCCCATGATAAATCCATTTCCTGAAGAAGCCTCTGTTATTGAATGAATACTCATTTCTCTAAAGGTATTTATGACTGCTGTTGACTTGATAGTGACCTAGCAAACTGTACATGACCGCTTCCCTCCAGGGAAGGTGTTCTGCTGAAAGAGGCAGAATAACACAGGCAACAGAAATGCAGAAGCAGCTAAGAACAAGGTGCTTACAATCAAATGCTGCGCTGGGGCCTAAAGTAGCCTCACATAAGCCTTTACTAATGATTAAATTCAGCCCTTCTATGTGCAGGTGTATCTGTTCTATCATCTAGAGGACGTGCAAATCACTAACACATGCAAAGAAGGAGCTGATGTTACAACATAACAGTAATATGCACCTGTGATTTAGAAGGCAAATCAAGGCCTTAGAACAGTAGGCTACATAAATTATTATAAAACCCATTTGACTCTAGAAATGAAGAGGCTTGCTGTATATAACACAGTAGTTCAATGCTTATATTTTGATATCTTACCAAAGATTTAAACCTAACTACAAGCAAAAATCCCCACACTAAGGTTTATAAACAATCCCAGATATTTGTAATTTATGACTGGTTTATGCACAATTGTCAAGATAATTTTGCTGGAGCAGAGAAATGGGGTGATATTCAACAGACAGTGGCTGACTACTTGTCTTCTCTTTCTTTGAGTTAGCATTTCAGATTTGGAAACGTCTAACCTACTTACAGCAAAGTAAATTACCGATAGTACTTCATGTTTTCATGCTTTCACTCTGAGATTAATTACTTTTCAGCCACTTTACAGAATTTTGGTTTGTACTTCTTTGTATGAGCGTGTATTCACATACAAAGGGGAATGAGGGATTGAGACTAGGAAACTGCTTTCATTTTCCTCCAACCACTAAATAACCTGTCTTCTCAATATCAGGCTAAAAGGTCAATATCTAATTTAGGATCCTGTTTCTATAACCCTTGAGATGAGTAACTCTTGACTTCAGGTGAGATGGCCTTGTGATTTAATGCTTTTTTAATGTAAGAAAAAGCTGAAGAATTAGGCCCATGCTTAAAAGCAGTCATTGAAAAATGCACAGTGCAGATTTTTTTTTCCTTTTCTTTTCTTTTTTTTTTTTTTTTTTTTTTTTTTTTCCTGAACATGTATTTGCTGCAAATTCTTACAAAACTCTTGGGGCATTTAGCACAGCTTTGACAAAGCTCTCTGAGCTACTTCAAGTGGCTGTGTTTGAGTATATCAGTCGTCCAAAAAAACGGATTAAAGAATGAGTTTGGTAATTCTGGATTATCCACACTGCTTAATTGCCCACACTTACAATACTCTGGGCACGCAACTTTTAACTTCATATCCTACTTCTGTTTTGGGCAACACAAATTTCTCTCAACAAATCTGTTGGTGGAAGAGCTAGCCTTAATTATTTTTCCCTTTGACCAAATGACCATTTGCTGACATTTGTCCTCCCAGCCTGGAACTGATCTCTGATATACTTTTATTTAACATTTTAGACACAGCTTTTGAGCCCACTTCTTTGGAATAGGATCTGCAGCCTATTAAGTCTCAGATTTTTCTTTGTCTGAGTAGGTTGCATTAGATATCATAGAAAATCCATAATCTATCTGCCCTTTAGTTCTTTCACAGGTGTGAGACCTACCAGGTTCCCACAGTTTCAGTGCTATGGGCACACAGGTTTTAAGTTCATTCATGTAAATGTACATTTAGCTTTGTACAACAGAAAAAATAATTTATTCCTTCTTTAGCAAAAGATGGGTATCCAAAGAAAACAATAAAACCATCTGTATATATCTGTATTTCCCCCTCAATTACAGTCTTTAGAATTTGGGAGGGTGTAGGTCAGACCATTCCTTGGAATTTCAGGGTATTTTTTTGCACATGCCAATTTTTTTTCAAATCAAAGTATAATTATCTCACTGCTGCAATCAAGTTTGTTTTTATCTTAAGTGGCACTTCTGTTAAGATGAACCTTTCTTTAGCAAACAGAACCCTTCCATTGCTTTTCTGTGCTATTTTTTCTCCACGTCAGTGAATGCTGGTGAAATTTTATATATATATATATATATGTATATAAAATATAGGTATAAGTGAGAACCAACAACTTGAAAACTATGTTTCTCTGAGGGATTTTCCCCCCTGTGTGGTGGTGCAGCCCCCCCGGAGCCACTCTGAGATCTCTGGATAAGCCAGGCATGCTTTAGAATGCACCCCCCATTCCTCCCTTTGTGCTGTTATCTTGGTTGCAAGCCCAGAGTCTTAGGGGTGCCGGGCACCCCCTGGTCACACCTAGGCCACCTGCTCCTGAACAGTACCTCAGGGTGACTCAGCATGAATTCTGGCCAGACCAGGAAATAACGACCAAAGATGGTCATCGACGTTGTCAATAGCAAGAGCTCTGGAGCTCTCCAGGCTCATGGCGGGCTGCGTGACCCAGGGTTTCCCCAAGCCCGGACACCTCAGGAAGGGGGGGGGAGGTGGGTGATCATGAGGATTGAGAGATCATCCATTGGTGATTTTGACATGACTTGAAGGCCTGATGTTGCAAAGTTCACTGACGGGCCCTTGGTGAGCACCGGCACATAAGTGAGTAATTCTTGAACCTCACGAAATGGAAATTTTAATCCTAGGTTCACCTCTGTCTGTGTGTGTGTGTTGGGGAATGGGGGGGGTAAATTTGGTTCAGGACTGTTGTATCTGTGCTTGTGGGTTTGCAGTTTGGTTCAGAACTCTGTGGGGTTTGGTTAGGAACCATTTTTTCTGTCTGTGCGTGTGTGTGATTTGATTTAACCTCCATCTGTGTGTGCAGCTCTGCTGTACGTTTTGGGTGATCCTTGCCACTTTTGAATCTTTAAGTCACAAATTTAGTTGTAACAAATTCCATCAAATCACTTGTGTTGAATTGGCTGATGATTAAGTACTGTTAAAATTAGACGACCTAATCTTGTGATCTATCTCAAAAATATTAAGAACTCTTAAATTGCTACTAAAGCAAAGCCATGTAACAAAATCCCATTCACGACATCCTGGCACACTCCTTTTTTACCCAGAAAGTTTTTCCCAATTCATGTTGCCTTCTTAGCTTAACTGTCGTTTGGCCATAGTCCAGTCCATCAGGTTAATGGCTGATACTGTTTGTTCTGCAGCCTCTTCTAGACAAGCAGATTGATTTCTGTTAGAGAGTTTGTCAGTTTGTGATGGAATTACTTAATATTCCTTGAGGCATTTAGTAATACAGTGGGTTTAGGAGTTAACTAGCATTCTTCAGTGATACACAGACATGATCCAAATTGTTCTAGCATCTATATTCAAATATAAATTTTCCTGATTGTAGAAATGGGATGTGAAACATTTACTACAGTATCATAGATGCCTGTTACTTAAAAGACTCTCTCTTACTATAGCATGCATTTTAAGTTCACAGATTCCCCTTTACAGAGTCTTCCTTCATTTCCTCCTTATGGTTAATAAGCTACACATTCTCTTGCAATGCTACAAATACATACTGAACAAATATTTAAAGAATTTCAAACTTACTCTAACTGCCCTACAAACAGCTGATTTCTTATACCTTATATACAGAAAGTTACTATTTCCATTTCAATATACAAGGCTGAGCAAAAATGAGGATGAAAACTATAGCAAGAGACTGCTCAATGACATTTTAATGGATACAGGCATGCAGTGATCTGACTGCGGCAGAAGGGCATTGTTTGCTGGGCACTCTTATGCCATTGGCCTTTAGGAAAAAAGGATGTCTTTTGATCTCATTCTACCTCTGTCTCTGACTTTGTGTGACCTTTGGCAAGTCACATTAGTTGGGTGTGCAGCATCCATTAAAATTAGTAAACTATTGCTTTACTTGTTCTCTTGAGGTTTGGGAGACTTAATTAGTGAATTTTATAAATCTTTTCTAGACTCACAAATGCAAAGTGCTATAAGGACAAAGTTTTATTGTCACTATTCCTTTGGGAAATGAGTTTCTTAGAGCTGTGGGAGATAATTAGTCACATTTAGCAGGCTGTGCTGCAGCTAAAACCACCATTAAAGTAATCTTTATGATTATGAACAATACTTGTTCTCACAAGTTTGACAAAATCAGATGTGGGTTCTGGGTTTCTGACTTGGCCTTTTCCTGCCTTTTCACAAGTTGAAAACTGTTAGGATGATATGATGTTTTTAAATCGTGATAGATTTTCACTTCATTTCTAGAAAATTGCTCATATTGAATGCTTAGAAAATATGTTTTCACAGTCATAGCCATAGAAAATATAATTATCCTTCTCAAAATACTTGGAATACCCACAAACTTGCAAAGAAAACTTGTAATTTAAATGAAATAATTTGCTGTGAGTTTTCTTGTACAGGCTGTGACTGATGGCATTAAGCCTACCTCAGGTTGCCTCTCAGCTGGCCATTTGCAAATGGACTGATTTTTTTTTTTTGAGCAGCCGATGTCACCTTTCTTCATTATTTGGAGGAAGAGCACATCAACTGTCTGAGTCAGCCTTGTTTTGTGGAATTACGGTAGCCTGACTCTGTGACATTAGTAAAGGCATTAAGGCACTTCTGAAAAGTTTATCTTATGGGCCAGATTTTTTAAAGTAGGTGCATGAAGATACACATACACCTCTCTCATGTTTTTTTTCTCCTGATGTCTCTATCTCCTTTATTAAACTTTGTGGAATTTCCTTCTTAATGTTTACCAAAGTTGCATGACAATTTCATTTTTTCAGACAGATCCACTTAATCAGAGAAAACCGTCAGGTTATAGACACTAATCTTGTCCTTTAACTGTTTGTTTTTTTTTTTAAATAACCAACATATTCCAAAACTTGCTTGTCAATCTGGATGCTACTGTGTTTCTTTCTGAATTGCTGGCCAGGTAGTTTAAATCTTTCACTGCATCTGAGATCTATGCTTTGGGCAGCTCCACTAATTGCTCACAAAAAATCCTTATCCATGTGAACATTCTCATTTAGCAGTGACCTAAGTCACAGTACCCACATTCTTCTCCCTTTTCATTATCACACACAGACTTTCAGCAGGTACAGTTTCTCAGGTAAATCGAAGAAAATGCTTACATGGCTCTTAAACTGTGCCATGCCTCCTTTTTCACTAGCCAATCCTTCATAAGCAAGGACTATTTATGTTGCTGTTCCAGTCATGTGACTTCACCAAATTTCTGTTATGCCAACTAAGTTGTATATGTGACCATAGTCATAATATAAGATGCTGCTGTTTACATTTCTGGCATTAATAAATATTCATATAAGTTGTTAATCAATTTGATTTACTACTTGCTTTCTTCTCCCTGCTTTCACTATGACATGAGTAATCCTCTCGCCTTTAGTTCAGAGACCTTCTGCCAGGTTGACAGCATTTTCCTGGAGAAACTGGCTGCTCATGGCTTGGACAGGTGTACTCTTCTCTGGGTAAAAAAATGGCTGGATGGCCGGGCCCAGAGAGTTGTGGTGAATGGAGTTAAAACCAGCTGGCAGCCAGTCATAAGTGGTGTTCCCCAGGGCTCAGTATTGGGGCCAGTTCTGTTCAGTATCTTTATCAATGTCCTGGATGAGGGGATTGAGTGCACCCTCAGTAAGTTTGCAGACAACACCAAGTTGGGCGGGAGTGTTGATCTGCTCAAGGGTAGGAAGGCTCCACAAAGGGATGTGGACAGGCTGGATCTATGGGCCGAGGCCAACTGTATGAGGTTCAACAAGGCCAAATGCTGGGTCCTGCAGCTGGATCATAACAACCCCAGGCAATGCTACAGGCTTGGGGAAGAGTGGCTGGAAAGCTGCCCGGCAGAAAAGGATCTGGGGGTGCTGGTTGACAGCCAGCTGAATATGAGCCAGCAGTGTGCCCAGGAGGCCAAGAAGGCCGACGGCATCCTGGCCTGTATCAGAAATCGTGTGGCCAGCAGGAGCAGGGCAGTGATCGTCCCCCTGTACTTGGCACTGGTGAGGCCGCACCTCGAGTCCTGTGTTCAGTTTTGGGCCTCTCACTACAGGAAAGACATTGAGGGGCTGGAGCGTGTCCAGAGATGGGCAACGAAGCTGGTGAAGGGTCTGGAGCACAAGATTTATGAGAAGCGGCTAAGGGAACTGTGGCTGTTTGGTCTGGAGAAAAGGAGGCTGAGGGGAGACCTTATCGCTCTCTACAACCACCTGAAGGGGGGTTGTAGCCAGGTGGGGGTCAGTCTCTTCTATCAACTAACTAGTGATAGGATGAGAGGAAATGGCCTCAAGTTGCAGCAGGGAAGGTTTAGATTGGATATTAGGAAAAATATCTTCACTGAAAGGGTTATCAATCATTGGAACAGGCTGCCCAGGGAAGTGGTTGAGTCACCATCCCTGGAGGTATTTAAAAGATGTGTAGATGTGGTGCTTAGTGACATGGCTTAGTGGTGGACTTGGCAGTGTTAGGTTAATCATTGGACTTGATGATCTTAAAGGTCTTTTCCAACCTAAAGAAGTCTATGATTCTATGATTAAAAAGGTAACAATAATGCTATCACCTAATTTAAAGTTCTCAGTTACCAAGCCAGTATGGAAAGGTTGTCTGGTTTTATTTTTCTTCATGAGGCAGCAATCACTCAGCAAGCTTGTGGAACTTCATCCTGTGGCGTAGGAAGCCACTATCTGGAAATATCACAAACACAGCTAGGCCTTAACCTCCAGGATATCCCTGTCCCTTCCAGAGCCTTGACCTTCAGCTAGGAAAAGTGACAATAATGCTATCTATGCCTTGAGAATCCAAGTCTAGCACTATCTGTAGTACCTCTGTAAATGAGAATCATGGCCAGTGTGAAAGACAGCCCACAGCGTACTTTCAATAACAGCTTGAACTTGCTCTCCCTATACCTGCTGTGCCTTACAGATTAGCAACCAGAGCAACGTGGCATCCCTGGAGTTCACTACTATTGCTCGTCAGAAGATCTGGGTGTCCTGAGGAGTCTGGCTGCAAGATAAAGAGTTTACATCTAGGGCCCTACTGATTTGGGAGAGCATGCCATGGACTTCCAAAAGTGTATCCTGACAAAAGAATCAACGACAGAAAGAAATTCCTCTCACCTTCTTTCGGTAGCCCAAACCAAAACTAAGAGACATATCTTGAAATTTTTATGAAATCTTTAACACTACTAAGAAAGTTCATAAAAAAGAAGGGCAAGTGCAAGACCATCTAAATGATACTAGTATGATAAACCCCAAACCAAGACAAATATATGTTGGTGGCATGAAGCGTTTCAGCAGTTTTGATGTATTGAAAAGTGTTTGCTTTCGTCCTGAGATTTATAGAGCATTATGCACGAAACCTCCAGATACTGCAAGGGGCCAACAGGGCTCAGTCCTTTCTATAGTCCATTCAACATTTACTTGCAGTCACATACCGAATTTTCAGGTGGTGTCCTCTCAAGTGAAGCAAAATATGAAAGGGACCATTTATACTCATTATATGTAATCACAATACCAGTACCAGGACAGATAGGATGTGGAAATTAATTTTGACTTGTAGAGAACATCCGCTACAGAGACTTATGTATTGCAACATGCTCTCTCTAAAAATAAATATGTTTCATATTTTTATAATAATAATAAATGACCATTTGTGCAGTAGGTGAAAACAGTATTCTAATCAGTCAGTGGAAACCAAAGTATAACTTGTTCTGCTTCATTTCTGTGGTCTTACTAGATCATTCCCAGCAAGAAACCCTACAGTGAGTCATTGCTATACAGTATATAAAATCTCTTTTTCCTTCCAGTAACATGGTTCTTTGAATATTAAAGGTCTGAAAATCTTTCACCTGATGCTAGCAAAAAGCTTATCAAACATTAACATAAAAAATCTTTCTGAAGATAGAACAAAAATAATGAACTATGCAATCTGATTTATATACAGGGTTTATATTTTGCAGAGTAGAGTAGTGTTTATTGTATCTAGTTGTTTTACTTATGTAACCACAGGAAGAATGGTCTCAACACACTGCACAGAACAAAGGGACTATTACAGAGAGAAATACTGTGGACCTATGCGAAAGTGTTTTCCTATCATTTTGCTTTCCTATTCTACTAAATATTCATTCATGCATCTCATCCTGGTGAGAGAAAACAAGAGGGAAGCAATTTGAAATACACTCATCCATCTCCTACATAATCTTCTTTTCCTTGTTCTCTGCACGCAAGCAGTATTAAATTCCAACTGAACAAGGATCCACAGAGAAACAACTTAAGATATAGATATAACTTAGTGCTCACCTGTGTTTGGAAATGCCTCAGTCAAAAATAATTGTTTGCACATTTTGTGCTGATAGATGATATGTTGCTGGCATCCTGAAAAGTGGCATTTTGATAAGGCTGAATCAGACAGCTCTTTATGTGGATAACCTTTTAAATGGGAAGCAACATAATTTGTCCTTTCTCTCCCCATTTGCTTTATAATTGTCATCAGCTCCTGACAATTTCAGTTTACCTTTCAGCATTGTAAGATAGAATTTAATTCTATACTTTTCTAGTTTTTTTTTTTTTTCCCTCAAATCTGATTTTTTTTCAGCACATTTGTATAAAATGATACTCCAAAGCAATAAGAAAGTGAGTCTAAGAGGTGGGCAAATTTTATTGTTTTCTTCTTCTTCATCATCACGTTGCTCTTAACTTGATAATGTTAAATGTCAGCAGCAGGTGCTGTTTGAATCAGTGCTGGACAGTTTGACTAAGGCCTTGCAATTTAGGCATGGCTTTTGAAAATATTGCTGAATACTGTTTGCCTGTCTAAACTAATGAAATTTTATGGTTATTTGCTATCATCATTGATACAGTTAATGTTACGAATTAATGAAGAGACAGTTTATAGGTTTCAAATTACTTTTCTTCTGGGGGAAAGCCCTAATCAAAATAGTGCTGAAAACACTGTGTCAAGCCTGCTATGCAGCACCTCTTACAGTGTCGCCCTCACTGTTGTAACTGATGGGCAACATTTATTCCCAAAGAAGTCTTAAGATACTCAAAAGCTTGTAGCTGTAAGAGACTATGTTGACTCCATGCACCTGCTATTGATAGTCATTAATAGTCATCGTGACTTTCATTGTAGCAGTTGACTAAAACTATTGACAAATCAGAACTGAAATGTTGTACAGCAACTTCCCAGTTTTGAAAAACATACTCCCATACTCCTGGGAAGGTCTTTCAAATCCCTTTTTTTCTTTTCTTTTTTTTTCTTTCTTTTTTTTAATTTGAAGATGAAACAAAGACAGTCATGGCCATTGCTACATGCAGGGTATGTAGACAAGGCAGACCTGGTTTCAGTACTCTGATCCATTTTATTCAGAGAAAGATTGTGAATAAAAATATGTCATCTTCAAGGAAGCATCACAGCTGCTAGACTATAGGATAAATATCTTAGGGTTGACATCCCACAGTTTATCCTCGTGAAGGTTTTATATTTTGACTAAACCTGATTACACTGGGGCATGAGATGGAGATATTCCAGAATGAATACTACTGAGTAGATTACTTGCCAAGTTTTGTGAAACTTGAAATCAAACTTAATAAATTTGTCTCCCACAGATCTTTTCAATGCTTTAACAGTGTTTCACTTACTATTTTTTTCTTCTCTGGCTTGTACATTTTAATTTTAATTTTCATTCTAATCTATATTTTTCATTGCAAACCCCTATAACTGTTTATGAACTGAAATTGTCATTTCCTCTCCCAATAAACCTGGTTGCTAAGAAGGAAGCCTTAATCTCTTTGAAATAAAAACTTTTGTGCTGTCCAGCACAATAGAATAATAAAATATAGTTGCAATAATTTATTTAGATTAAATGACACTAAAGATTTTCCGGAAATTTCTGTACAAACTGCAAGTAAACTAGCTTTTAAGCTGATGCCCTGAAATTTTTATGAACAGAATGGAGAGATACTTGTGTGAAACAAGGAGCTATAAAAGCCAGCTGACAGAGTGCAAAACCTTTAACATAAGAAACAAAAAATTCCAGACAGAGGAATGGGCCCTTATTCTCAGCGTAGGAGATTCACTGGTGCATTTGGATATAGGTATCTGGCTCGGGATGGAGCCATAAGCTGTCCTCTGCAGAGCAGGGCTGAATCAGCTCTCTCTTGTGAAATGAGACAATAAACAAGAAATAGATTCCTGTCTTTTATTCATTAGGAAAGATTCAAACTGCTTTTTGTACTTTGGGAGCACAAGAGCTCCTGTCATCACCTCTGGCAGGGCTGCCCTAAACAGTGTGGCAAAAACATTCAGGATGAAGCTGTCTCAATCTCTGCTGCTAAAGATGCTCCAACTGCCATGGGATATTCCTTTATCACAGGAAGGATAGGGAAAGGCTTCCTTGCTTATTCACTGGGGACCACTCTGGGGAGCAAGGAGACCAGGGAAAAGTTCAGTTCTAGTTTATCTTATACCAATTTTAATTACTACAGCTTTAATTTTCCTGCTTCATGTCAGGTTGGCATTGTATCTCTCTAGGAGGCAAGTCCTGAGCTCCTCCAGCTCAGGGTCCACAGGCAAGGGAATACCTCACTGGGGAATACCCCCCTCCTTATGGGGCTGTGATGTGAGTTATTTTGCTGCTCTCTTTCACAATGTGGATTGTTAAGTGCACATCTACTGGCACAAACTTAGGCTCTGAAGGAACATCTGATAGAAAGTATATGCACCCAGAGTCTAAGTATTCAAAAGTTCAGGCAAAGGCTCACCTGGGATTTTGAGGTTTATTTCTTTATATTGGGTACCCACAAACTATTATGAAATGAACCCTGAAGCACTTCACATTCCTTCCTCTATTTTAAAAAAACACCACATTGGAATAAACAAAGCAACGCAACTGCTTTTAGCTGCAAAAATTCCAGCTCCTTGCAATGTATTGTCCAGATCAAAAATCAATACTGGAAAATGGACTCAGCAAAACCAAATTAACTGTGCAAGTGACTTGGACTTGCTCTGCAAACTTTTCTTGCTGTCTTCTGCTGTTTTTAACCATTTAAGATATCAGATGACTGTTACATAAAGGAAGAGGTGCAGTTTTATGATTTGTTTTTTTATGAGGTTTTAGCACAATTTGTCAGCACAGCTTGCAAGGTGAATCTTAACATAAAGTTTTCCAGGTACATTCCAATTACTATGATAAAAGATGCTTTCTATTCAAAGATGGATTAAAGAATATATGGTAGTTTTAGGACTTGTTTCAAATAGTAACAAAGGAAAATCACATTTGATCACTCAAGCATGACTTTATATTCCTTTCTGATATATAGATATGAAATTTAAATTTTTAGTGTATTTTATCTATTTATGTATTTTCTTCTCTCTTTTTTTTTTTTTCATGAAATACTTTAGATGCTTTTGTTCTGCAGTTTACTAAATGATGGCTGCATTCCAAACAGATTTAGTAAAGTGATCAAACCAATATATCATAATACAATTTTCTAAGACTGACTGATTCAAATAGGCTGCTGACTAAGACTGCCAGGAAACAATGAATGTTCAAGATTACTCAGAATGTTAATGTGAATTTTGCCTTCTGTCCTCTTAGTGTTAATTAAAATTAGAAGACACTCTTTCATCCTCTTCATCATTCCAGCTTAAACAGCTTCTGACTGACATCTCAGCTGACTTATTTTCCTTCCAAACTTTTACACATATGCCAGCCTGGCCACAAATCTAGATGGCAATATTTCTTCACATTACTTGTAAGTCTTAAACAGTGTTGATGGATAGAAGGAACTGAGCATTCCTTCTACTTCCAAGGACAACTTTTTTTCCTTTGTTCATTCCTTATGCTCTGGAGAACTTAGACCTTTGTGAAAACCAAAGAGTACATGTATGTACCATCTAAATGGTTATAGAAGTAATGGCAATTGAGGATAAAAATAAAAGTACTAGTTTTGACGTTAAAAACATGGTAAATTGCCAATACCATTAACTAGGCAGCATTAAGTTCTCTCTACTACATCAGGATATATTTAGAAGTATACAAACATTATATTCTATAATGTATTTCCTTTCCAAAATCTGCTCCTTGGCAGAATCACATCATGTACCTCTTATCACTTTTATGATGGAATTTAGCCAATACGTAATATGCTAGAAGGATTCCATACACCATTTCATCCCCAATTACTGACTAGAAATAGTGCTGAGAGAGAGGTTACCCCTAAGGCATTTGCCTTTGATTCTGAGGACTTTTCTAGACCAGTCCTAGTGCAGATTGCAGCTTCCAGGACTTTTTTAATACATGCTGTTGAACTATAGCCTTTGTAGTGATTCCAGTCATGAACTTTCATAGTGCAATACACTATGAAACCATGCCATCTAATTCCAAATATTGTGCTGGTGAC
This sequence comes from Astur gentilis, assembly GCF_929443795.1. Classification (NCBI taxonomy): domain Eukaryota; kingdom Metazoa; phylum Chordata; class Aves; order Accipitriformes; family Accipitridae; genus Astur; species Astur gentilis. Next base: position 14,768,486 of record NC_064898.1, read on the forward strand.
TTCTTTTTCTTTGAGAGAACAGCCCAAGAGTTATAAGAATATGTCTTTAGTTCTTATGTTCCCTCTCTCTCTCCTGTCTGCTTTCTCATACCATCTCCCCAAATGCCAGGACAACTCTGAAAGAGAAACCAGTAAATTGTTAGCTCTTTGATACAGCTTTATAACAAAAACTAAGGCCTTAATACTTTTGGAAACATAGTAAATCTGTACTTAGGACAAGCCATTCATTCTTTTTACATTGGCCACTGGAAAATAAAAAGTCATTTGCTGATTAGAAGGGCTGGGAACAAAGCAGTGGTTACAATGTGAATTAATAGATGCTGAGGTATATGGCTCCAGAAAAGCTCATTTATATCACAAGAATAACATGGCAAGATCTTCATAGATCTTCCTCTCCTTCTTTTGTGCTGTGGGATGATTAATGGATCAGGTACGCTTCTGTCTTTTTTCTCCCATGTCTGGGATTCCCAACACAGACAAATGCCTCCCTGCTTCAGTACCACCACAGCATTTATTAATTTTCTAAAAGTAGGAACAAGTAGAAAGGAAAAATAATTTTTATTTCAAATTCTTCATCCTTTCTTAAGGATATTTCTCCCTTTTCACATTCTCTAGTAAAACAAAAGTTCTTTCTGTAAAAATAAAACACACACAAAAAGAGAAAAATTGTTTTGGGTTTTCATTTGAGGTATTTTTTCACTGTAGCTTTTGTACTTCTAAAACTTCAGTACACGTGACTGCAGTTAAGTGAAATCTTCAAACCCCTAAGTAACAGCTTGAGAGAACAGCAAAAGTGGTATTCACAGAAGTTATGCACATATTCCTTCAATTATCAGTGAGATACTTACCTTATCAGGGACATTGTCATTTGTAGAGTGAGCTTCCCTGCCTCCTCATCTGTTGTCACAGATACACTGAATGCATTTGAAACTAAAGAATGATCAAAATCTAAACAGCTGTCAGTTTGCAGAGTATCCAGCCTCTGCATATGTGCTGCCACTCTGCCAAGGACATCCCTAAATGCCAGCTATAACAAGGAGGATATGCATATTCTGTTATATTAGTTGTTACTAATTTTCCCAATTATTGTGGCTAGCACTATTGATTCTTCCATCAAAATTAACAAATGGGACAGGACAAAGCATTGGAAAAATCTCTGTCTAATTGTAAACACCCTTTAAACACTACCTCCATCAGGAATAATCATGCCCTTATCATTACTGCTACATATTCAAAATCCCAACTGAGAAAAAAAAGCTGTCTTTTTCTTACAATTAGTGCCTTATTTTCTACTTGCTCACACGAATTTTAAGCTCTGCAAAGTCTGGGATGTTTTGTTGTCTCGCAGTGTTCAGAACCTGACTTTGAAATTGGCAGTCTCTGTATGTACAAATCCCTCCCACAAATTTTCAAGAATAAGAACAGCTAGGGCCCAAAATCACAGGAAAAAATCCGGAAAACACATGTTCATGTTATTCCTATGACTGTGGTACCCAGTATACCTGAGTTGTCTTCTCAATCACTTCTTTTTGTAAGGTACCACTCCCAGGCTGTAAGATACTTCTGTAAAAATCCCACTCCCTCACGTACCTACCTCCAGCTTTACCTACTTACAGCTCAGGCATGGCAGCTGCATCTACTGATTCCCACTATGCTTTCTTGATTGTGTTTGATTATCTGCCAATGTCTTCCAAACTGATAGCATTTTAATAATAGCTCGATGTTTGGAAATGAATGCAACAGAAATGAAGGTTGTACAGCTAAAAGAAAGCAACAACAGATCTAGAGATGAAGCCAGTATAGAAGGATGTACATCTGTTGTATTAAAGTGGAGAAAAAACCCAAACAAACAAAAAAAAAGAAACCCCAACAACAAACCAAAAAAAAAAACCCCAAAACCAAACCAAACAAAACCCCAAACCACTGAGGAAAAGAAAATGGTGAAAAATTCAGTTGAAACGCATGTAGTCCTCAGGCCTCTTTGTATTATACAAAGATTCTTGAAGTTGTATTGAAAAGCCACAGAAATCATGGCATGGATGAGAATTAAAATACTGATTATATAAATACATTAAAAAGTGAAACTGGGCAACTAGGACAGTTTCAGGGATATATTTTGCTGGCTTTTATGTATATCACCATGCACTGAAAAGAGGAAACTCATGATAGTTCTTAATTCTTAGAGACAAAGATAAACACAGAGACTTCTTTCAAGTATTTTACTGCATGTATAAATCTATGCTACCAGTAGCTTTAATAATATTTAATTCTTCTCTCTGTCTACATCACTTTCAGTACTGAGGCTAAGGAGGCAATTGTTGTCACTTTTCATACAAATATAGATAATATCATTAGTTTCCTGAAACAAACAACCAAAATGGTATGAGTGTATTTGCTTTCTCCCTAAATCCCTCCAAAGCAGTTTCAAGTAGCGATATTCAATGTTGTACCTTTGCAATTGCTATTTGTCCATACTGGCCTTTACATGTAGACTACAGGATTTTAGCCTACCTTCTGGTACGAGGCTGTTATCAATTCACACCTACAGAAATTTCTCCCTGGAGAACAAGAGAAACCTGACCAGACAGTATTTGACTCCATACTGTTCTCTTTTTAAAATTTTTTTTGTCAGAAAACAAATTTTCAAACAGTTTAGCTAGTAAGGTTAAACTAGCTTGTTAATGAGCTAAGACTAGGATAGTAAGTAGAATTTCACTCTTCTTATCATATAGTTTCATAAATTTTGTGGAGGATGCTGTAATCCAAAGATAAGAGTATTAGAAATACTTAGATACTGCAATTCAATGTACATGTGAAGAGCTGCTACATTTCAGCAGTGAATTATTACCTCTGAGTACTTTTCATACAGTCATGCTGAGTCGCTAAGCACATTTAGGACCCTCCGTCATGAAATGCCCTATATAAATGTAAATTTATACGAATATCTAAACAGTATCGAGGTTATTCCATAAACTGCAAAGTGGCATGTGAAGTAGAGTAAGAAATGCATCATTGTGTATCACAGACAAAGCTACTTGCATACATGTAGTTTATGACAAATATTTTACATAATATGCTTCATCCAAGAAAGAGTCACTTTGTATACATAAACACAGAGACATATTTGCACATACTGCAAACGGTGACACTGAAACACAGGTATATTGGAAATAACTAACTGAAGAAGTAAACTATCTACCAGCCCCATTTCGTTTGTAGATTAACAGCCTTATTAATTCAAAACAAGGTAAGAAGCACAATACTATGCAATAGCCTAGCCTTATTTTGTATGGCTCCAGTTGATTTTCAAGCGGCTAATTTTTGGAGTCATAAAGGGAAGCAAAACCAACAGAAACACTATTTTTTTTGATTTGTGAATGCGGAGAGAATTTTTCAAATGGACCTTCTGGAACCACCCTTGCTTTGCTCTAAAGTCTGGTCCTACCATCCCTATTAACCCCACCTGACTTCAGCCACTTGACACACTTTAGAAATGTAGTAACTACAGTTTGTCTTTCAAGTCAGAGGCAAGAAGAAAACATTCTAGCGAGCAGCATTACTTACTGAGGCCTAAGCCAAGGCAACCAAACCTCATCCTTCATATCAAAATCTTCATATGGCTACACTCACAGGATTTGTGCTACATTTTTCAGGGGGAGGCAGGAAAGGGAAGCGATGCCCAGTTGTAAAAGCTCAGTGACAACTCACCACCTCATTACAGGAAGGAACTGGACTGGCCATGTCAAGACAAGAGCCATGACATGGGTCAAGAGCTTTCCCAGCTGGTTTCCTCCCACATCTGTGGGTTGAGCCTAGACAAAAGCCCTTCTCCTCTGTGGCACAAATCCCATGTGGTTGACCAAGCAGAGGACATAGTCATTAGCCATGTGCAGCCCAACAGTCAGTTTTGTCCAGCTGTGACCTGGCTTTCAGAGAGACAAAGAAGTCTGTAAATGTTAAACAATCTAAAAAGTTATAATATTTTACCTCATCTTTTATCTATAGGCTTTAGAAAAAGGCAACTGCAATATTAAAATGTCAAGATGTTTGTTGTTATTAACAAGGCCAAAAATAGATCTTCTAAGAATGTGAAAAATGAGGGCAGCAGAATTTAATAGGATCTCTGATGACCTGAAAAAAGCCCATTTACAGTTCTTTTGCTGTATACTATAACAAGCCAAAATAAACCTAATTTTTCTCCAAAACAGCAAATTGCTTTTTAGTAAATGGCCCACGAGGGGGCAATAAAAACATTAGAGAATCTTTGACATAGTAAATAATTAAAAGACTGGTCAAAATCTTGATAGAAAGTCCCTATTGCCTGCAAATTACAAGACCTCAAGGGTACTCCTGCAGAAAAGGAAATGTACAGTAACGCAGGAAATGACTCCAGTGCCAAGTCCAACAAAAAAGCCTTAAAGATTAAATATTAAGTAACAGCAAGCCCCAGAGGAAAAGAACTTTACATCATGGTCTAATTTATGCCTTGTATCATGGGGACTTATACATGTTAATGGTTCAAGTGATAAATTCAAATAAAAAAAACCAACAGTGTAATAATCTGAGAAAAGTAGTACATTAATAGGTCATGTATATGGTAATAACCTCTTAAATTGACCAATTAAGTCATAAAAGACAAAATTAAGTATCATAATTAAGTATTTTATAAGCCATTGTCTAATAAATACCCAACATTTTCCCTTCATTCGATGAAATTTTAAAGACAGTAGACCCATACTGAAGTATTTTTATTTCACTGAGCTACAGTAACTCTGAGCAAGAGTGATTTAGAATCCCAAAGCACTATGATGATTTTCACCAAAATCACCTTTGCTTTTAATAATCCAAGACCTGTGCTGCCAGAACACAATCAAATAATACCTCCCTCCCAACTGCAACAGCAAAGTCAAGTACCCAGCCCTCCATACAAAAAGACAATATTGTTCCCCTGAACTCTACTTATTTTTATTGGGGATTAGCTAGATTTGAAATTAATCATAAACACAAAAACAATGAAAATCATGTCATAAAAAAATGAAGTAACATACATTAGGAAGAACAGAAACAGGTTTTCAGAATGTCAGTTGCCCTACATTGTAAATGAAAAATAATATTTTTAGTTATTCTAGAATTCAAATAAATATAACAGTGTATAATCAGCTCTACTAGGTTAGCTTATAACAAAATGGAACCTCAGAATAATCTTATTACTGCACCCATTCCAGTCAATGATCCTTTTTCTTTTTTACTTGTTTCCTTAACCATTACACTCATGTTACAGCTCTTCAAACCTACAAGCAGCTTAATGTAAATTATGAGTAAAGCCATTAATTAACAGACATTACACTAACCTTATATCTTGAGACAGCACAACATATTTACACCTACACAAGGCAAACAAGGGCTGAAAAATATTCACACGTTTATGTCTGCTCGTACATTGCAGCCTTGTTAATATTTAAGGTTTGAGCAGCTGCTAATCTCCACTTTATACCAAAGTGCATGACGCTCTTCTTGTGTGAACAACTATTGCTCTGTGACTAATTTAAAGTCAGAGACTCTTTGACCACTTGTAACTAAGCCATGCTTTAACATTGGTCACAAATTGTGAAAAAGTACTATTCTCAGCAGGCCTTGGCTTATTAAAGAGGTAGAGATGAGCATACTTGTGTGCTGTCCTAATTCTTTTCAGACAGTGACAGTGTGCTTGGCACTATACAAAACTTAGAGATGAAAAAAAACCCGTTAAGAGGCATATAAAACCCAGATCTGGGGGGCCATCCCTTACATGCGCTGTCCAATCTTACCACAAATTCAGGGTGAAGTTTCAGGTGAACAACCATGATTTTAGGGGAATAGCAAGGTGCTATGTTAGAGAAATCAATAATATAACAATGCCCCTTTGGCTAGCTGGAATTGATGGACTTGACAGAAACAATTATCAGGAGCACTTTGAAATAGGAACCAAAACATCAGAACAGGAAAACAGTTTGAAGCACAGGACTAATGATGATGAGTATGGAAATAGAATGAGGAAAAAGCAGTAACATAGACTGTTACGCACATTGCTTGAAGAAAGTAAACCAGAACCTTCATTTTTCCTAAGTCCAAAAATATCAAAATGACCTGAAAATCTAAATCACATTTTCAAACTAATTTAAGACAGTAATCTCATATGACTTTCAGAGGAAAAAAAGGACTTATAAGCAAGTACAAAAATATCCCTTTGACCTCTAAATCTCTCCCTGCTCCTGCAGGACTTTCTAATTAAAACAGTACACAGTGCTCACAAAGCAACATAATTTACAGACTGCAAACAAATTTGAATCTAGTTGTGCAAGGGAGATGAGATCTATCTGTATGTGTTTGCACATCTGTATGTGACACACACTGGCTTCTAAATTACCTATGTCATGTAATCTTGCATCTGGTATGGAGTAATGCCAAGCAACAGGACAGGCTGCTGTCAACTGGTTGGAAAGCAACTTGGAAGAAAAGGACCTTGAAGTCCTGGTGGGTGACAAATTGAACATGAGCCAGCAATGTGCCCTCATGGAAAAGGCGGCCACCAGCCTCCTGGGCTGCATTAGGCAGAGCACTGCCAGCAGGTCGGGGGAGGTGATGTTTCTCCTCTGCCCAGCCCTGGTGAGACACATCTGGAGTTCTGGGTCCAGTGCTGGGCTGCCCAGTACAAGAGAGACATGAACAAACAGAATTGAGTCCAGAGAAGGGCCACAGAGGCGATTAAGGACTTTGAGCATCTCTCTGATAAGGAGAGACTGAGGGAGCTGGGATTGCTCAGTTTGGAGAAGAGAACTTGAAAAGGAAACCTTTATTGCTATCCACAACCACCTGATCAGAAAAGTTGAAGCCAGACTCCCCAAAGGAGTATAGTGATAGGAGGAGAGGCAACAGACACAAGTTGAAACATAAGAAATTTGTACTGGATAGAAAGAAAAAAATAATTACCATGAAAGTGGTCAAATATTCCCAGGGAGGCTGTGGGATGTTTATTCTTAGAAGTCTTCAAGACTGTAATGGACATAGCCCTGACTGTGCATCTTGATATAATTACCCCTGCTTTGAGCAGATGGGTGGACTAGATTACCTCCGGATGTCCCTTCCAAACTCAATTGTTCTATGATTATGTTTTCTTCTGTCTCTGCATTTTCACTGGCAAGCCTTTTTAAAAATTTAAAAGAAACCAACCAACCAGAAAACAACACATGCTCTAATAGGAAAATATACTTTATGGCAAAATAGCTAAACATCGTTAACACATTTGGTATTGTCACTTGGCCTAATGGTGTCTGTATTCAAGCAATTAAACCACAGAAAAATGCATAGCACATAGGGGTCACACTTTGAAAACAGCCCTTCTTTGAGCTGGCAGTTTTCCAGGTGTTCACAGCTCTATGCATACAGACATGAATTTAGCAGCCACCCATGACAATCATCTGAAGGGAACCTGTTTCTGCAAAATTGTGTTTTGGAGATGATGAAAGACAGAAGAGGAAACCTGGTTAGAACAGATCTGAATTTTGACTCCATAGTACTCTCTCTACATTTTTCTAAGAAATTGTGCAATGTCAAGGAGATAATAAAGACTTTTTTCTGTCAGTGTCATTTACAATTGACCAGCACTTGGTAACAAAAGCTTCTGTGCCTTCTCTGATTACGTTCAGTGGCTTTACACTGAGACTTCAACAATTGTATCTTTTCATCCTAGGGAAATTCCTTTGACAACAGATCTAGAAAATGCCAGAGTGTGTAAGATGAAAATTCACATGGTCTTCTGCTACTGTGTCAAAATATGGGAAAAGTTTCAATATTTATTATGAATTAGTACAGCACTGATATAACTGCTATGATAGTGGTTTATGTAATTTTTAGTATACTCTAAGAGAAAAGAACACTTATAGCAGAAGTGGAACTCAAAGCAAACTTATTATTTCTTTACCTAGGCTCCTGAGAAAAAAATTATTTCCACTATCAAGCACATTCATTTTAGCAGTACTTTTATGTTCTACTGAGGGCATTACAGTCCATCGTCTGACTACAGTCCAGAATAATTTATTCTTTTTGTATAAACACTCAAAGAAAGTTTTTAGACCTAATGTTTTGGGTTTATTTTAAAGGACCATCAGGAACTATCAAGTAGAGAGGGACTGAATTAAAAATCCAAGCTGTCTTTATGACTAGGAATAATGTATTAATTAAAGGCCAAACCATCTGTATGTCTTTGGCAGCAAGAAATTATTATGTCAAGGTGTTATGACACTGTATAACAATGTCACAATACTGATATTTTCATCTCTTTTTGATAGGAGATCATGTCACTGTAAAGAAGCTGAAACAACATCACACTAAATCAGCCATATCAATCTGTGTAGCTCCTGATAACTTTGTGACACCATTTCTGCTGCAAAAGCTGTCCTGCTGAAGGTACAACGGGTCCGTTACAAGGGAGACAGCTAAATTCTTATTTTCATGTATTTGAAATTCTAACATGTCTCTGAAACATGGACATAAAATATTTTATTTTAAACTTACCAAAATTAGAAAACTTACACAAAATATGCCACAAAACTCCCAAGAAAAACAAACTAAATCATATGCACACAAATACACACATATACACATACAAATTCTAGCTAAAAATGATTAATGGAAAGTATACCTAAAAGATACAGAATAAATAGAAATAAACTCTTTTTTCTTATAAAATAGGCTGCAGAAAAAAAAATGGCTCAATTATAAACACTGGTATTCTGTGATTAATATTGTTAATCTATAGATAGAGAATGTATTTCCCTTCCTGTTCCTCTTGCTAAAAAAGGTCTAAAGCATCAACATGTATTTTTACCTTTTTTTCAGGAAAAGTCCAAGAACAATGTAGATACCTGTGTAAACTGTGAATTTTTTTCTTCTTTCTGAACTCTGCTGAACAAGTAGAAAATAAATGTAAATGAGGAAGGAAAGCAGCCAGAGTTCCTCTGGTTCCACTGGGAATGTAAAGAACATGCTGCTGGTGATATTTCTGCTGTTGTATTTAGTGCCAACAAATCTCCAAAGAATTTTTGTTTCACAACAGCAAACTGTTGCAAACCTCAGTTAATGCACTCCACATAATAGTACTTCTGAATTCATACAAGGTTCCTTTCTGCTTTTTCAAGCTGAGCCTGAGCACCTAGAGACCCCAAAGCAAGACAGGGAAAAATAACCGCTGCATACATTAGGAGAGACATAACTACAAAGCCTTAGTCTGTAGAATTACTAAGCTTTTTAGTATTCTACTGTACTGTCAGTACAGTAGTTATTTTCAGTCAGTAGTCAGTACAAGTTATTTTACAAGCATTGAAGTCAACAAGTCAAATGGGTAGACTAATGTAATGGCTAGTACAGCAGTATTAGGAAGCATGTTTTGACCAATAATGAGATGGTAAGAAAATGTATGAAAGAAGAAGATAGGAGAGAAGTGAGAAAGACAGAAGGAAATGGTAACAAGTTGCTAGACCTAATCTATCACATATGTAAAGGTCAACTAACAAAAAGAAAAAGGGGTTTTTCACTTTGCTTGGCAGAAGCAATTCCCCTCTAACTAGCAAACTTAATGCCCGACATCTGCTGACTTCTCTGAGAGCAGAGAAAGGTCCTGAGAAAGAAATTAATGTCTACAGAAGACCTGAGGCATAAGGAAGATTAAACCATAAGCAAATGCATCCTTCTGTTACAGAAACCAACTGTGGCATATGATTGCTGCTTCTTGGCAAATTCATTGGTGTCTACATTGATTTTTTGAAGCCTTTGACTGTCTTAACCTGCTCTAGTACTGATTAACTAATTCACAGAAAGGCTGAGGTTGGAAAGGACCTCCAGAGGTCATCTGGTTCAACCTCCATACTACAGCAGGGCCACGTATTGCTGGTTGCCCAGGACTATGTCCAGACAGCTTTTTAATACCTCCAAGGAGGGAGACTCCACAACCTCGCCGGGCAACCTGTGCCACTGCTCAGTCACCCTCAAAGTAAAAAAGTGTTTCCTGATGTTTGGAGGGAACCTCCTGTGTTTCAGTTTGTACCCATTGCCTCTTCTTCTTTCACTGGGCACCACTAAAAAGAGCCTGGCTCTGTGCTCGTTGCACCCTCCCGTTAGGTATTTATAGACATTGATAAGATCCCCCTGAGCTTTCTTGTCTCCAGGTTGAACAGGCCCAGCTCTCTCAGCCTTTCCACATAGGAGAGATACTCCACTTCATGGCCCTTCATTGGACGACCTTCAGTATGTCCACGTCTGTCTTGTACTGTGGAGTCCAGAACTGGACACAGCACTCCAGGTGTGGCCTCACCAGTGCTGGTAATGCTTTGCCTAGTGTAGTCCAGGATACCATTGCTGGCTTATATTCAACCTGGTGTCTACCAGCACCCCCAGGTCCTTTTCTGTCCAGCTGGTTTCCAGGTGGGTGGCCCCCAGCACATGTTGGTGCCCGGGGTTGTTCCTCCCTCTTTGCAGGACTTTACATTTCTCCTTGTTGAACTTCATGAGGTTTCTGTCAGCCCATTTCTCCAGCTTGTTGAAATGCCTCTAGATGGCAGCATGACCCTCTCAGCCACTCCTCCTGGCTCTGTGTCAACAGCAAACTTGCTCAGGGTACACTCTACCCCATCATCCAAACCATTAGTGAAGATGTAAAACAAGACTGGACCCAGCATTGGTCTCTGGGGTACACAGCTAGTTACTGGCCTTCAACTTAATGCTGCATTGCTGATCACCACCCTCTGGGCCTGGTCTTTCAATCAGTTTTCAGTCCATCTCACGCATCAACAGCTTGTCTATGAGCATCTTATGGGGACAGTGTAGAAAGACGCGCTGAAGTCAATGGTAAACAATATCCACTTCTTTCCCCTCATCTACCAAGCCAGTATAAGGTTCCTAAGATTTCATCATTGAAGGTTATCATGTTGTTCAAGCTTGACTTCCCCTTGGTGAATCCATGCTGACTACTCCTGATCACCTTCGTGTCCTTCATGTGCCTGGAAATGGTTTCCAGGATTAGTTGTTCTATCCTCTACTCAGGGATCGAGGTGAGACTGACTGGCCTGTAGTTCCCTGGTTCCTTCCTGCCATTTTGAGGATGGGAGTGACATTTGCTTTCCTCCCGACCCCCAACACCTCTCCCAATCACCATGATTGTTCAAACATAATCAAAAGTGGGCTCACAATGACATCAGCCAGCTCCCTTAGTACTCATGGGTGCATCCTATCAGGTCCCATGGATTTACATATGTCCAGTTTGCTCAATTATTCTCTCACCTGAATTAAGCAGTTTGCTTAAGTATTCTCTAACCTGATCCCATTTCACTAAAGGTACAGCTTCCTTGCTCCAGAGTTTCCTTCTCATCTCTGGGTCCTCAAATTTCTGAAGGCCAGTCTCACTAGTAAAAACTGAGATGAAGGCAGCATTCAGTTTCTGGTTTTGAGGAATTCTGTGTTTGAGGAATTAGACTTTTAAGATTCTAGCTATATAAAACAAAATTCCATCAGTAATAATCTCCATCTGGATTCCTATACTTCTTCATATTCTGTTAGTCTCTTGTGCATTGGAAGTACTGGATTTATAGGCTAATACCTGGAATAAGCCCTCTCACTTTATTTTTCTAATTCAGGTTTCTTATTTACATGACTAAACATTATGCATACCCTTGACAGTGAGAAAAGGGAGACAGATTGCCACAGGATAATTTTGGCATCTTAATTTGGGTTGAAGAACCCTCTTGAGGTACTTACTTTTTTTTTTTGATACTATAGAGGATCAAGGAAGACTATTCTCTGACTTCTAAGCTCTTCCATTAATTCCTAAAATCTGGTTGACAGACCCCATTCCTATAAATATAACCCATTTAACAGCTTTTGCTTTTTCTGTCATTGTCACACAGTTACGCTGCTCACTCTGAGAGTTCACACTTACAGAGATGATGTGAAAAGGAATGTGAAAATTAACTGAATGACAAGAAGAGATAAACCTGGGAAACAAGCTGGAAGACCAGTTGGAAACTATTATGTCTCCTAACATCCCTTACTTCTGCTTTCCCTAAATATTCTCAGTAACTGTGAAGTATCAGTAGGAGTGGCAGTGTTGGTTATAATACACTGGTAGATGATTTGATTTGCTAATTATCAAAGAACAGTGAATTGAATGCTTGATCTATTCAAACAGTCCTGTGAAACTTTGGTATGCAGAAATTTGTGATGATATTGCCTTATCTCCTGAAACACTGTAAATGCTGTCATTATTCTTGAATAAGGCAAAATGGTTATGATATCTTAAAAAAAAAAAGTACCAAGAGGAGAAATGGAGACATATTCTTTTGCAGGTGTCTATCCAACATCTTAATACTAATTATACTTTTGTTAATCATTATCTAAATTCTGTCTGAGAGAGATATGATGAATTAATTCTATTCTGATTTTTTTTTTTTTTTTTAATTCCAAATGAAACAAGTGAAGTATTGCCATTGTTTTGTCTGGAAAATAAATGACAGTTGAGGACAATGTTATTTATCTAATCCTTGACAATGAAATAAAATAGAAGTATCATTGCACTAAACATGCATTGTTAGCACTTGCAGGTACAAAAAGTTGTGCTAATATAAGTATTATGAGACTCTTATTGGAATAGGTAGGAAAACCTAGAAAAGTGCTCTCAGGCTTTTAACACTTTCATCACATGAGAAAGTTCATATTTCACAACTAAGAATTTTCTGATTTTGAGTAACTGTTTCTGAATGTCTCATTTTGTGTAGAACAAGACTGAGAGACCCATGAAAAGGAGAGGTATGTAAAAATGTATACACTGTAGGAACTACACTGCACTGTAAGAACACTAGAGAGAAAGATTAATAAGGGTTTGGAGCCAGGAAACACACAAATGTGTACACACTAAATGAAATAATAGAATCAAGAAATAGATCATCCTCTATTAATTCAAACTGAAGTCAAAGTAAGAAATAATTACAGCCAGCTTGGCAGTTGCTAGTTCTACCTACTCAGTATGGATAATAAGAGAAAGAAAGGGGGTTGGTATGCACGTATCCCTTAAACTTATAAGACCCTTTTATTTCGAAAGGCTGTTTTCACAGCAGGCAAGTGGTTGGAATATAAGAAGTTTAGTATCCCATATATGAGATTAGATTATGGTTACCTTGTAGATTAGTGAGTTTGGAAACAATCAATTGGTCAAAATAGGCAACAATTAGGCTTTCAGCATGGATCCTAAAATAATCTCTCTTTTTTGTCTTTGTTGATGATACACAGAGGATAGACTCTTAATTTAATGTGCTTGAATTGGATGCCTAGTATAGGTAGTAAAAATATGTCCACTTATTTCCAAAGCTCTTAAATAGAAGGATAATATGCAAAGCAAATATATTTATACCAGTTTTATGAAGCATCAAATATTTTAGCAGATCTACATCCTATTTTACATAAAATAATGCTTTTAAAAATTAAATCTCAAAAACCTAATTGTTCTTCATCTTAATTAGAAAGCAAATAAAAACAAATCTTATAGACCTCAGGATCATTTCTGAATAGGGCTTCTGTTTGGAAGATAGTTTGATTTTGTTTGGTAGTCTACAGTTAAACATAGTAGAGGTTCAGTTTTACAAGGTGTCTGCAAGACACCTTTTATAAATGAAATTTCTATATCTCCACAGATGAGATAATTAGAATTTTGTAGTCAGATGATTAACTGAGAATATACTATTCTAAATCTTTCCTTAGTGTTTTGAAAAATTGACATTTCCACATGATCTATTTGGATTTTTACACTTGTATCTATTATGATTTCAGGCAAGTACCAGAGGACTTACTCTCCAGTTATACTCTATGGCTTTAATTTCATAAAAGCAAATTCATTGCAAGCTAGTTTACTGTTAAGACAGCAGGGTGCTGTAAATTTTATTTTAACTGTTTGGCATGTACGATCCAACAAAATTAACAGAAAAAAAAATACCCTCCTGCTGTTGTGAATGTACTGCTATTAGGTTTACTTGCTGAATCTCACTTGCCAGTGTGGGGAGGAAGAGTAAATTAGTCAGTTTTAAAAACCTCAGGAAAAGGCAACAGAAATTACATTTGAGCAGTGATTGGGCACAAATCTATGTTACAGAAATCTGCACTAATGCATTTGTATAAGATAGACGGATTTGTTTTAATCTTGCAAAAAAAGAACACTGTAACGAACATGCCTGACTTATGAGACAACTCACTCTATCACCAATAGAAAGAGAGCGAGCCATTTTCATGGAGCTACTCAGCTCATCCAAGGTCTGATGCAGACTCCATTGAAGGACCAGTACCTCTTTAACAATTGTTTGGCGTTGTTTTCTTTTTTTTCTTTTCTTTCTTTTTAAGAGGCAAGAGGAGTACCTGAAATTCATATTCATGCAAAATGAAGATCAAAGAATAGTTGGTAGTACATGCTGGTACAAGGATGCTCTTGGTTCTTCATCATTTAAGAGGAAAATATCACTGCCTGGCCCCACTTGTGAATTACAGGGATGCTCTTTGGGCCTGGTTCAGGGAATACAGAGATTAGAACAGTTGATTTGACTAATACTTTTTGCAGTTGCAGGAGCTACAGGGCTAAATTCTCTAGCTTGTTTCAAAAGTCCAGGAAAAACCATTTCTGATTATTTGATCTTACATTTATTAATCTGTGATGTTTCAGTGTTTCCTAAGATGCTCATGGAGATGTCTTGAAATAGGTTATACCAACACAATGTATCACAACGTCTCATTTTCTGACCCTTCTCAGTACATAATACTTCAACACAGTCCCTGAAATTTATTTTTTCTAACTTCAGTTTGAAGCAAGAATGAAGGCAATATGGACTTGCTGCTAGGAGAATGGGGTGTAGCATGTGAGGGACATGCAGAAACAGCTCTAAATCCTAAAAGTTGGATGATGGAGAAGTTTTTTTAAACAACAAATTATTTCCTAATATGACAAAGGGTTCCCTGCATTTTCTTTATGAACTAAAATATAAAGCAATTGTGTAGGTCAAACACAACTGATTAAATAGCATATGCATATAAATCAATAAATCCCATTAAAAGCAATCCCTATTTGCATTTTGGCCTGTTTGACACCATTAAGATGAAGCTGCTAATCTATTAATTCCATCAATATCTAATACTCTAAGATTAGAAATAAGAGGGACTAATTGTGAACTAATTAACAGAAGTCTTTGCCTGCTGGCATAATAATATGTTTTTAATCTAAAATCTGACTTACAATCTTGCTATTGTATTACATCAAGAGCATAGGGGCTTGTTTATCTTAGCTAGCATATGGCCTTGAGTATTAATCATCTCTAAGGGTGTGATTCTTGGAATTCACAATAAAAACTTAAAAGCAAAGTTAGGTATTTAGCCATTTGCAATTTAAACTTAGGGTGGAGGAACACTGCTGCTGCTATCACTGCCAGCTCTGGTCATGACTCACCTGACACAAGAACAAAACAACTTCCACACTAACAAAAACATCTCTGCAAGGAATAAAACAAGTTCTCTGGGTTTAACTGCAAGAACTTTTAAAATTATGTCCAACCACTTCCCAGAATACAGACTTTTAAAGACATGACAATCTTTTTACAGTGTTGCAATAACCTGGGCAGACAGCATAACATGCTGCAGATACGCTTTCACAACCAGAGCAAAGACAAGTTTCAAGGCTTGCAACCAAAAATGAACTCATCAATTGCTACTTTTGGCACTATTTTTTTTGGTGTGTGTGTTAGTTACTCTTGGATAAATTAAGCAAATGCTAGACCAATATACTTTGAAATGAATTATGAGAATATTGTGATCAGAGCCCTGGAAAGTAGTTTTGATGAATTTCTCTGCAGATACATTAAAATTCTTTGTGGATTTAGAAACAGGACATAGATCTATTTTTAATCCTTTACTTTTATTTCATGCCACAAAATCTTCATTAATAGCATGTAGGGACTAGAACTAGCTTTTTTATTTTACAGTTTCTCATTTCTCAAACATCAAGAAAATACCACAAACACTATGATTAATTCTGTCTTTAGTAAGACTTATCTCCCCTGAGCCAGTTTGATAAAGTACTTATATCTTTATATACTTTACATAGATGAATAATATCTCTATTTGATACCTCCAAATATGTAGGAATTATGAGCTTTTTAGAATATTCTGTGGCACTGCCTACATAGCTGAATGAAATAACATGGGGCTTCCCCTAACCAGCTGTTGCAGAAGGAAAACTGATGGACGTGTGTAAGTAAAAGAGGGAAATGAGAACTCTATTTAACAATTCATGAGAAAAGATATAATAAAAATGTTCAAGGAAGACTGAGGTTGGACATGAGAGGCCTTTGTAGAAAGGCATATGTTTCCTCTAGTTGGAAGATTAATTAGTATTTAAAAATGAACATTTTCACTGACATGAGTAATGTAGAAATGAGGATAATTAAGAAAAGTTCATTACAGAACTCTATAATTTATGATAAAATATACTTTATCAAAGTGGAAACTCAATAATTTCCTTTTCTTGCTAATAATCATAAGTATTTTTAATCATAACTTTCCTAAGCCTTAAGTCAGAAAACATTTCATTTAATCATTGTTAGAGTATTTTGCTTGTTATAAAAATTCTTATCAGAGGTATTTTAAAACTTTAGCAGCAAATATAAGAACAGCTGACCAGAACTGTTGCAAAAGGAGTGGTTTAGATCACTTACAGAATCACCATGCAAGGTATTAACAAAAGTGATTTTTAATGTGAATTTGTGAAAGTGTGACTTAATAAAGTTTGATGGCAAGGTTCACTCTATTACTTATTACATGGGAGAAACATACAAAGGAAAATCGAGTTAGAATCAATTTAGAATGATTTACACAGAGGCTGAAGATGCAAAAGGGTAAGGGAGACCCTTCTGTTGAATCACAATGTTCAGAGTGGACCCCCTTGCTTTCTAAATTCCTGATGGAGCTTAGGTGTGGCTGGTTCCAATCTTAGTTCCAGACTTGGTCAGTGGTTTACGTCTAATAGAATTAATATAGGGTAAGGAAAAATCTCCTGTTGAGTCATGAGATTGCTTTCTAAACTCCATTTCAGAGAGGAGTCTAAGTGCAGCTGGATCCAAACTTCGTATCAGACTTGAACAATGGTTTATGCCTAATGGAAGGAGTACAAAGGATAAGGAAAATCTCCCATTAAATTACTATGCCAATTTGTCAGGGAATGAGTGATTATAGATCCTGTATGACTTTGAGGTAGCAGCAATTTAAGATTTATTAACACCGTTACAGTAAATCACAAGATTACTTTATATGATTTTTAAAAATACTTAATCATCAGCCAATTATCAGAGTGATTTAATAAAGTTTGCTATCAGTACTACAGTTGCCTAAATCAAATCACACACACAGGTATAGTGGTTAACCTATAATCAAGATTTTTCTCTCTTGGCTATTTGTAATAAATTATTGGTACCAAATGATCTTTAAAACCTCACAAAATCTAATTGTAGTGAATTACTCACTATTCTCCTTTGTCAGCATTTGTCAGCAGATGATCTTTGACCCCTTCTTCTTCGTTGGCACCTATTAGCAGATGATCTTGGAAATCCTTGCAAAATCTACTCTTTGAAATCCTCGCGACATCTACTACTTAAAATCCTCATGAAATCCACCCTGAGAGGCTTCCCAACTCAGGGGGAGACACTGGGTCACAGCCTGCTGTGATCCCGGAGAGCTCAAAGGGTCTCACTTAGGATCACTATTTATAGGGTCGTGAGATGATTGACTTTGGTCAATGTATTTCCATTCTGGCCACAATTCTTGTCAGGTAATTCTGGCACCCTGCAAGGTGGGCCGTGATCCCAGCAGCAGGAGTTTCAGGTGCGGTTCCAGGCAGCAGGAGTTTCTGCCATGGTTAGGGAGTGCCTAATCACCCTGACTCACTGTGCCGTAGTCAGGATAAGAAAGTGCCAGACTGTCCCAGCTCACTGCGCAAGAACACGATGTTGGCTGGTCCTGACATCGCAACATGGCCTGGGGAGTGGGGGGTGGGGGGGTGGGGGGACTGTACTGCCACACCTACTTAATTTTTCTTAGGCTTTTTTTTTTTTTTTTTAAAGAAGATTTTATCCTCCCTAATTGCTATAGATGATCTTTTAAAAATCCAAGGAGTTGCAGTAATTGAGAGGCACAATACAAATTACAATAAAAAAGCTATCATTACTTCCCATTATTATATCCTGTGTTAAGCTCTGTGGATTTCCTTCACTGTCTGGAGAACTAAACTTCACAAACCTTAAAAATGGTGCTAAGAAAAGGTAGTCTGGCATGTCTGCTCTACTGTCAGATTGCACTACAGTACACAGTAATCTGCTGTGCAGGTTGGGAGACATGAAATTCATAGCCTTAACTATCACAGAT
Organism: Astur gentilis; assembly: GCF_929443795.1. Classification (NCBI taxonomy): domain Eukaryota; kingdom Metazoa; phylum Chordata; class Aves; order Accipitriformes; family Accipitridae; genus Astur; species Astur gentilis. Next base: position 14,786,960 of record NC_064898.1, read on the forward strand.
TACAGTATAAGTTATAGCCATTATTTAAGAGAGAGTTTTGATGGAAATTTCTGGGGTTTTTTTCAGTTGTTCACAGAATTATGTTTTTTACAGTCTTAAATTTACTCTAACAGAGGAAATTCTGATATGCAATGGAGCACACATAGGATATCTTGCCAAACCAAGTATTTGTAATTTCTTTTGACATCCTTAAAGGTGCAGTTTAATATTTCTTAAATGTTGAATGATGATACAACCCTAAAACTAAAGAATGAACAGAATTCTAGAGGTATCAACTGGTCAGCTTTTAGATCTTTTTGTTTGTCTTGCACTCTTTCCTATTAGACAAGCTAAACTAATTGTAGATGAACTATACCAGAAGTTAGAGAAACTAAATCAGATGTTAGGCTAACTAAGTTTAGCACTAGGCCCCATTTCACCCAATGAGGTAAGCAATGTGTAAATCAGTGATAAAAGTAATTTAAGGAAATGTCTGCCATAGTTTCTTGTGGCCATTGCTGTTTGAGTTCCTTGATTTGTTCATTATTATGTCCATTACTACTGGTCAATAAAGTTTACATATTCACAGACTGTATCTTGCAGGCTCTAATAAATTGTTGCAACTCAACTCTTTTTTTTCTTTTTCCCTTGGAAATCATATTTATTATCATTCTTCCTTAGATTCTCCAGCTGGTCCACATATATATTTATGTGCGGTGCCCAGATTAAGTCCATAGCCCAGATGATACTGTGTCACTGCTCAATAGAACAGAAGGAAATGTTATAACACTGAAAACAGTATTCTTGTATATCTAAATATGTGAGCTCACATGTAGCAGAAGTGAATTTGTCTTTCAGATATCAGTACCCTATGTCTTTCCACAAAGCTTAAAAAACTTTTAGAAATGAAGTTTTGAAATACAAAGAGCAAAAGGAACTAATCAGGAAAAAATGTATTGGTACCATTGATGGCTAAGACAGTTGGTTCTAGGTCACTTATTTCACATGCAGGAAATAATTGCTAATGGATAAGTAAAAGTACTTGGTTAACTTCTGGTATTTCTGCACATCCAGGGTTTTTTTTTCTGTAGTTCTAAGGCACTAAGATACTGTAAAATCCATTTTTCATGAATGAGTCACATGATCTTCACCATTCTCTTTGGTAAAGTTTTACTGGTTTGCCAATTTGCAACTGAGTTCACTGGTCAAGTTTTTAAATTCTTGATATGTTAAAATAGAGATGTTGTTATACTCTATCCATGATGGTTTGTGTGGTGTTTCTGCAAGTCACTAATTAGAGTGAAATCAATATTTTCTAAAACTCTGCAGCATGCCAATATTTTATAGAATAACAGCACTGTTAATTGAAAAGTGTCTTCTGGATTATGTAAAATAATCAGAATTATTGGTTTTTAAATGCCATAGAACTGTACTACAGAGGCAAAAGTAAAAATTATGAGAACCTAACTTTTTATTCTCTATACCACCTTTCCTTTTTAATACCAGTTTTATCTTTTTTTTTTTTTTTTCAGTTTTCTAAGCTTTCACTTAAGTGAAGGAATTTGACAAACCATAATTAAAATTATGGTTTCTACTATCTTCAGTTTATCTTAATTCTCACACTTATGGACTTAAGTATCTTTTCTTTAACCTTTATTATGAATGTTAAATTTATTAAAGTGATAAATCCAACACGGTTAAGAAGTGTTAAGAACTGTCTGGCAAATGGAAAACACAAATTATATATTTTTTTTTTATTCTAGCTAAAATGATGACCAAACAATAAGAATTCAGTGAAGAAAAAATATATTACAAGCAGAAAAATATGCTACTTTGAACCGTAATTATTTTAGACAAGATTTATTTTTTCTGTTATATTACAGAAAGCAAACTATAGGTACGAATGTAAATTACAGAAGTATAATGTTTCCTGTAGCCCCAGGTGAGTAAGGTCACCAAATCAGAGTACAGGTACGCACCATCAGGGTGGGTTTATGTCGTTTCGCTTCTCACCTTCTGCCCATCTGTGACATAAATAGATTTAAAACAGATCATCACAAACCTCACTTTATCTTAGCACAAATTAGCTATGAGGCAAAAGGTATTCATTTTAGCACTCTCTTATTTCAGCGTATTTTCATTCTCCTCTTTATTTTTGTATATTTTGCATTTTAAACTCCTTTGTGAGAGGTTTTCCACTTTTAACTTTTTGAACAGGTTAGTGTTTCAAGGGCAAGCAAACAACAGTTGGAGAGTTAGAGAAGAATATTCACACCACTTGCTTTAGTCATCTAGATCAAGTACCTCATTTAAGAGTAGTTTCCACAGGGCTTAGAGAAAGGCAGCATCTCCAGAGAGGGATTCAGAACTGCTAAGTCACACTGGTGCTAATGTCAGGAGATATTTATCAATCTATTCATTTTTTTCGTCTGAAATCTGCTGACTCTGTCATCTATTGTTCTTTTTTTAATCACTTTAAAAATCAATGCTAAATTTCAATGATGCTGCATCCTCTTGCAGATGACGAGACTATATTCTTTCCTCACCTGACTCGCTTAAATCACAGGCTCAGTCAGAATGCTTGTCTTCACATTTCTTCCCGGACAAGATGAGAACGCTATCATTCACAGTGTTACAGGGAGTTTAAATACTATCACTTGCAATTCTGTACTGAGCAAAGATGATACTGCTAATGGCTGTGTGGTGAGCCATAACAAACCACCTACAGCTTTGTACTGAGCTAAATTGGCGCTACCTATAGTGCCGTGACTTAAACACTCCTTTTCACAGTTGCGCACCATATTAAGGGCAAATGCTAGAAGCACAGGCCATGGTGCCCTCGCCACAGGGCTCACACCCCAGTGGACATCAAAAGTACATGAACTGTTTAACCACCGAGCTCATGAGCTGCATTGGTTGTAGTGGTGCTAAGCTAAAAACATTAAAAACCTACACAACCTTCTCAGTCCCCCACCACAGAAACACACAAAAATCCCGACCAAAACCAACTCTGGTAGAGTATTTGACAAAATACTAGAAAAAGCCTTTCTACTTAAATACCCAATCTTAAGGTTAGTAAGTCTAGTGAAGTAAACAAAAACCACGACCGAAAGTGGCCTCAGTACATAGCACAGCTAGCCATGCTGAATAAAAGCTGAAACTGCAGGATATGTTCTTCCGTATTATCAGCATTTTCACATTACTGCACTTAATAGGGAAAAACCTACCTATGAAAGCAGGCCACTGTGCAAAGCAGTTACCAGTCACGGCACTGTACGGAGCTCAATAAACTCTGCCTCCCACAATCTTCGCACTGAACAATATATGCACGTTTCATACTTTTTGACAGGAGAGGTATTTATTTTTCTCACTTTATTTTCATTCAGTTTAGGGTATAGATTTAGTTACACCACAGTTAAGAAATTGCTCTCACTAAACTGCTAACAGCAATTTAAACAAAGACAGCTAGAGACCTGACAAGTGCATTTTTAAGTTTGGAACAGCAAGAGGTTCACTCATAGCTACCTATGTTCATGTGCTCACTTACATACGAAGTGTATTTATTCACTATTTGATAAGATACGTGACTTGTCCAGCCAGCCTGCCTCCAATGTGGAGAAACTGACAGATTTTATTCTTACACAATTTATTAATTTTTGCAAATATAAACCATGTTCTCAATACAGGGGATTATGCCCACTTTTTTGGGTGGCTCCAAAACAGAGCAGTGTTTTCATATGGTAGTAAGACCTTTTACATGATCAACTGATAAACAAACAAACAGAAGAAAAAAACCCACACCAGCTTTTTTAGCACATGAAGACTTCTTCAGGTCTGATATAGGCAACAAACATTAACTTCATATTGGGTAAGATTGCTCTGAGTTTAACCTGCCACCACTACTCAGATGGGAAAGTCTGAAAGAAAAAGATAGTTAACACCTAGAGAGTAGAGGAGAATATTTACAAGGAGACAGGTTATCTCATCACTACCTCTAACACATGTAATTACCATATACAGGTAATTACCATACATAGAGAAGCTATGGGCTTAAGCTGTGGGAGGAAAATTGTATCACTGCAGAAAGTTTATCCCCTTAATAGGTACATGACTTTTTATTCCAGCACAGCAATGACTTCAGCTCCCTGGATCATTTCTGAAGGTGTTTTATACACAGTCTATTTTTTTCCCCCCAAAAGTTAAACAATTATTTCCATCTTTTATTACCTAAACTTTTTTCAGTCCATGGTAGCAATTTGATTTTTCCCATAGAGTTTTTGTGATGTTATTTGCTATAACAATCTTTTGCATTTGAATGAGCAGGGAGGTTTCATCTACTCCAAATTGTGGTCTGTGGTTTGTCAGTTCAATCTCTTGTTGTCGCCAAATGTATTTGACAATACGAGGTAAAAAATGGAGAGATCCCCATACACACTTGGCAGTATACCACCTGAAGACCCCTGACTGGAAAGTTCAACCCAAGAAAAGTAAAACCTGGAAGTCTCAAGGACAGAGGGAACTTTTCCAATAATAGGCTTGCTACCTAATGGGAATTGAGCAGTGAGAAATAAATACATAAAACCCCCTTACGGTTATTTTTTTCCTAAGATCTTGATGTACAGTGTAGTACTTTTCTCAGCCGTTTAGGGCAAAATGATCAGCAATTAGAAGAAAGAAGGGTTTTCATACTACTATATTTTATTTCTATAGGTAGGAGGCAACTGGTAAACTAGACTCTATGAGGAGGTTTGAGCTTAGCATTTCTCAGGGCTAAAAGCACTACGTGCTATTGGTTGAAACAGGAGCTGGACACAAACCAACAATTTGGTTGTTCTTCTGTCTTGCTCATCTGGTTGTATGACAGTAAAGCCAGAAAGATTCATGAACACATCTAGCCTGGCAGTTTGATACCACATTGAGAAACTTCTGACCAGCCCTGTAGAAGAGAGCAGTAGAGAGCTTGCTATGCTCTCAATGAACCCCCAAGGGAAGGAAAAAAATAGCAAACAACAAAACAAAGCCAAAAACACCCACAAGGATCAATGCAATCCAAAATTATTTAGAAGACAACCCAGTATTACTCTGTTCCAACACAGGCACATACACACACACATTCACTCACATCCTCCATACAATTTCTATTAGAAACTTGATAAAACATTTAATTTTTAAAGATACTTTATTTTGCTTTCCGACTTGAAGCATTGTCATTTCTACCAGCTCTCCTAGTAGAGTTGTTCCAATATTGTTTTACCCTTATTACTAGAAAACTGTATCTAATTTGAAAGCTGAATTTGTCATAATTTCAAAGGTTTCACTGCCTTTTTAATGCATTCCTATTAGAAAAGGCCAGGCCAATGCTTAAGAAACATTGTTCTAGCCTCTAATGACTTTTTTTTTAAACGAAGTTAATGACTTATTTTATTATGTGTTTGTTATACTGTTAGTGCTGCACTGAAACTAGAAATTATTCTGCATTATAAGCTAACTATTCCTTGTACATGTCTGGCACTAGAAGAAAAGGAAACCAGACTCAGTTGCTTGTTGAGACCCAGCGTTACTGTTTTTATTTCTTCTGGTCATGAGAAGTGGTCATCTGGAAGCACACTTAAGGAAAATGAGAGTCACTTCATAGAATGAATTACTTTTGCCAGCCAACCTATTAGAGATATTCCTACAAAAGCTTTATCACTGTTGCAATGTGTTGCACAACTGCTGAATTCCTAGTAGTATGGATGAAAGCAGAAGAGGTTCCTGGGGATGAGGACTTCTGGCAAAGTGTCACCCACCGCAGTACTTAGAAAAGACATGGACTATCTGGGGAAAGTACTAAGAACTACTTTGAACATCTTGCTGGCCAGCAGTATGAATTAAACCAGGGGACCCTGAGTGCTGCCTTTAGTTTGGCAGATGCCATCTTCCACCGTGCTGCGTAGGGCTGTCCTCCATGGGCATGTTCAGCTGAACTTTTGGCTGAAGGTAAACATTTTGCACAGTAGCTGAGAGGCAGGTTTGGTGGTTTGTTCTAGTGATTACACTAAGTTAGTCTCTACACAGACTCCATGACCTTGTTTACAGTGGCTACAAATTTAAACAGTACTTTGGGGTAAAAAAAAGAGCAACATTTATGAAACAGAACAGATCGACTGTCCTAGTAACCAAAGTGCCCTATTAAATATTAACAGTGTATAAGCCTCTTTTAGAGACACAATAGAGATGTACTGCCTTGCCACACAGGGTACCTGGAGGTGCTGGATGTAAGGATGAAGTTCCAGAATATGCTCAGGAGCAGATAATGCAATTCACCACCTGCTGTTATTGTTAAAGACACTTGAAGTCAGGAAAATGCTTGGGGGTCAGAGATCTTTGCCTGGCACCCTATAGCAGGAACATTTTCCTTATCATGTGCCTGACTACACTGAGCCATCCCACAGCCAGGATGAGGAGACAACCTGATGAAGTAGCATTCACAGTCTATCCAGAGTCTGGGCATTTCTCACTGACACAACACTTAAAACTGTTCATTTCTCAGTCAAAGCTTTCACTGCTATTTTGGGATAATTCTGTAGGTGTAGTTTATACACTACCTTAGGACAAAATATTTTTTTTCGTATCTGCCATTGTTATGAGTATTTAATATCTGTTCAGAAATATGTTTTCTCTCTATGTTCTTTAAGCACCCAAAAACTTGAAAGAGCTCTGACTTCATATCTTTAGTGTTAGAAATTAGCCTGTTTTAGTGCAGAATTCCAGAAAGTAATTCAGATTCAGATGGGTTTAGCTACCTTTTATAAGTGGCTGTGTCTGTTCATTGACTATATAGCAGAGGAGAGCAATTATTCCCTAACTCAGACATTTCAGTTTAAACATTCAAGTTACATGAGATGAATCTGGGCCTGTATGGTTGCTGTTTTGTCTGGCTCTTTGTGACAGCTTCTAAAGAGCAGACTTTTCCCTACTAGCAGGACTATAAAAAGATGCTTTTATAGATTTATTACAATTGTTCTCCTACTAGCCCGCTACCTTTCTATTAGCCCATAAAAGTAAACAGGCAGTCTGAAGTCTCTAAGAAGTAAAAAATCAGGCAAAACATCAAGCAAAACAGAGTGACTCCTTCCTTATTGTACTCTGACATAAATGCTAGCTTATATCAGTGCTGTAGATGCTGAGCATCCTTAGCTTCAAATGATGGGAGTTTTGAAGTTAAAAGAGATTTAGTCTTTAATATTTTAATGACAAAGATGGAGAGGGATGAACAAACACTTTAATCTAAACCATTATAAACTGGTAACACTGACTGACGTTTTGACTCCAGGTCAAGATGAGACTCCTGGAGTACAACGTCAGGACTGAATCCCAACAGCATCTCATCTCCACTATCACTAAAAAAATATGAAGAGAAGCAGTAGAGCCATTATCCTATTGTGTAATCTTGAAATCAATAGATATTTCTGTGTAAACTCCCAGACAGAAAGGTAAAATCATTATCTTAACACAAAAACATTGCTTCATTATATTTTTGTATAATTCTATCAGTAAAAAACATGTGATTTAGCATCATATCTAATGCAATAGAAAATATTTTAAAAGCATCAGATTGCAACAGGCTGACTCTAAACTGTTTGTCACAATAAGACTTATCCACCAAATAAGAGGAAATAAAAAAATGAGGATAGATGTGCAGGTTAAGGTTTCTCCATATTGGTGGTGACAATAGAATGACTGGAATCTGTTTTTCAGTGGGTGTCACAAATTTTTTCTGGAGAAAGTTTTGTAATGCCAGTTCCAAAGTGGAACTAATCTAAGTATCAGTTTGCTAGACAGTTGTTTGTATGATTGATAAAAGCTTGTTAGGAGGTAGGAACTTCTTAATGAAAAAACTGAAGTGTAATAAACTGAGAAAGTATAGTTAGATAATTAAAATATGTTCTAGTATGCCAGTGATATTAGTGGATGCGTTACTACTGTTACGTCATGAACTATCAATCATTAGTTTTATTCTTTTATACACAACAATGTTTTTGTTCTGATTCTAATCATTGCTCACATTTATTATGGTGTTAGCCCTGAAGAGGCCTAGCACATCAATTAATCAATTACTTCCATGCTAAAAGAAAGGCTTCTGGTGGTTGCCTAACATTTGGTAACCTGCAAGTTGAAGCATCACATATCAGCATATGACCATATTATTACATAGCCCCATCTAGGCATAAAAACCTAAATAATTTATTCCAGAATAAAACCCCACACCTGCAAACAAGCAGAAAAGTTTCTCATAAGAATACTTTCCTACATGCATACTCAAAGTGCCTCTTTTCATGACCATTTTTCCAGTTTTTAAGACTCCTGAACGCTCAACATTAAAGACACTTCAGGATTCTGGCAGCAGTAAATGATTTCTACCTTTCCATTCGTCTTTTGAATTAAGAATTATACAAAGTGCAACATTCAGCAGATAAGTGCTTTCCTCCCCAATTCAGTTAAGCACTGAATCCAAGAGTGAGAAGGTGGGTAGCAGTCTACCTTGGATTTCAACATTGTGACAAATTGTTCTTCTCTTGCTTTGCACTGTCTGCAAAAGCAGTATTTCAGGATGGGCAGTAGAAGGGATAAGTGTGTTCTGACTTTTCCATTTTACTTGGAAGACTGAGAATTTGAAAGTCCCCAGGCGCTAGTACTTATCTAGAGGTCTGTCTCCGGGCTTTTGTGCTCAGCTATCAAAGATGACAAAGTTGCATGGTATTTGCTATGTCATCATCAGTGCAGAGCCCAGGAGGGGGCGGGGGGGGGGGGGGGGGGGGGGAAGGTGAGTAATTGTATAGGCTTATCACTGATGAATACTGGTCATTCATGTGTTCATCATTCGTTTGGCAGAGAAGAAACCTTTCGCATACTGTCTGCTCTGATGTAGCAAGGACCTTGTCTAAAAGGGGGAGGAATAAAAACGAGAAATAGTCCTGGCACTCAGAGTGGTATGAATATTTTATATGATTTGGTTAATGAGTTTATGAACCTTAGGCTATGAATTTTAATCCTGGCAGTGGCTGCTGGAATTCTGAAAGTCACATATTGAGCAGGTTTGAGATGCACTTTGGAAGCTGATAAGTGCAGATGAGAGAGACAATTCCTAAAAGCCTCCAAGTAGCCAGATGGAAAGGGATGGACATAATAAAAGACAGGCAGCACCTCAGATTGCTGCCAGCTGTAGGTCAAAGCTAGACAGGACACTTGTTTTTGTTCCACATATGCTCTCTTACTTAGGAGCGTTTTTTGTAAGTGTCCATTCATATCATATTCTAGCAAGCAACTGTTCAGAAAAAGTCATGCTGTTTTTAATTTTGAGCACCATACTGAGGGATACAGAGAAAAAATCACTATATTTAGTGAGTTTTTGCTTGGTAGTGAGAATGGTTTATGTGAAATGAACGGTACATAGAGATGAGGTTTAAGGACAGGTGTTTACCCACTTGGTGCTATGAGCAGTGACCACTGGGTCTCAGAGGTACTGCCTCGATCTTGCGAAGCCTTGCTACTTTCATTATACCCATAATTTTATTAATGCCATGAATTATAAAGTCTTACAGAGAAAATGAGTCTCGCTTTGACCTGATTAACATGAAACAGGTAATAACTTTGAAGAAGTAGATAAATGGGCAGGGGAGCAAAAAGGCATAAGGGATATATGTTAGATTAAAACAGAATCAGACCTCTATAAATGCCATTCACTCTATTATGTAATTTTTAGTATATATTTAAACTTTGAAACAACTTGTCAGAGGCAGCAATAATTATTGTAAAGAATGACAGGAGCCCTACTCTCAAGCTGGCTTTTGTCAAATGTCTTACATCTGCAAATAAAAGCCAGTCTTGCTTTTTTGATTAAACATGAGCTGGTAATCTGATGTGATTTTCTTCCATTTAAAAAATATTTCTCCTCTTCCTGAAACACAAAGAGACATACCTGTTTGTCTCATTCCAAGGTTAGGGAGTGCTGTTTTAAAGCAATGCCTTCCAGCAATATTAAACTCCAGCTTCTCTGAGAAATCAGTGCAAGAAAATCTTAGCAACTATAGACAAAGAAAAGGTTCTCTGCTTAGCTGTTACTAGCATGAATCAAAAATAAATAACCTTTACTATACACATAAAAGCAGACTACAAAGTGATTATGGGGAACCAGGACAGTAAAACCCCGGGAACATACCCCCAGTCCCATTGTACGTTGGACAGTGCAGCCTGAATCATTAGGTCATGATTATGCATGAAGAACAGACAGGTGACCAAATCCTTCAGAAGACAAAATTGACGATGCCATGCCCTGTATCATTCTATGGTTTTCCACTGAAAAATTACAATTGCACCTGTTAAAATGCCCTGAACATATAATTTGTAACTGTATTTATACATATAAGCTCTCAAGAAAGTTAAAAATTACCAACAGATCAAATTCTGATGAACTTGATTTAAATCTAAGCTGGCCAACTCTGAACTCACTTCAGGTATTATTGTAACCGAATCAGATACGAAAGGGTCCTTTGAATTTCAGATTAACAGTTCCCCCTCGGTAACCTGTTCCCTAAGAGATTGAGGTCTTTCCCTCCAGGAAAGCCTCATTGGAAGAAGAAAAAAAACCAACAAAATATAAGTATGTTTTCCAACTGTCAGTTCAGAAGTGAGGCAAACCCCAGGTCTAAAATGACAGCTTAATTCTTCTTCAGCTCCAGTTTGGCTGGAAGGGCAATAATATGCCATAAGAAAAGAAAGAATATATTATCAATCTCGATACCTTCTTTGCATCTGCTAATTATCAATATTTCATAAATGTAAACTTTCTGAGAATCTAAGTATATAACTGTGGGCTGTAGTCCCAGACTACCTTTTGCTTATACTAAAATTATTAAACTTGAGTAAGAGACATAATTCAGTCCTCAGTCTTGTATTCAGAAAAGAATACATTTTTCTCCATTTTTCTCCACCCCAAAATTATTTTCCACATAGCTGAAACACATTTGCATACATTCATGCATAAGGAAACCCCAAAATGCCACGTTCAGCTTTAAGATAAAAATGATATAAAAATAGTAGACACAAGCTAGGGAGGTCATCTATTCTCTTCTTGGATGATTTCCCTCACCATGGCAAAATCAATATAACAGTGTAGTACTCTCTTCCAAACACTGTCTGCTGCTAAGAGTGATCCCATGATCTGATGATTTAATGGATAAATACTGAATTTTAACACAGCTCAAAACAACAGGAATTGAATGAACTTTCTTACTGTAGCAGCATCAATATCTATTGCTCTATCGTTAAGAACAGTGCATTCAGGCATCTAACTTACTAGGCTACCTTGAAGTGCATCAGCTGTAGGAACTATTTCCAGTTGTAAACATGTTCTAGCAAGTGCTGTAATACAAAAGCAGCTCCAAATGCAGAATGATGTAATCAAATGTGAAAGGTATGGAGACAGTAAATTACCAGTTACACTGATGATCTAATTAAAATAACTTTGAACCCAATTTTGTCATCTTTGGTTAATTTCAGCTCTTACGGCATTAAATTTTCTAATAAATGATTATTATTAATGAAATCATTACAAAATTATCTTTGTGTATGAGAAAAATATATGTGTTATCCCATTAGATTCAACAGCATGTGAAAACAAGTACTGCAGTTAAAAATGATTTCTTACAAGAGTCTATATCTATGCCAGTAACATGGAATAAACCTTTAAGAATCCTAAAGAATCACAAATCAAAATGAAATATAAAAGAATGCTTTACAAACCATTGGATATAGGTAGCAAGTTAACATATGAGAGGAATAGTCAGTTAATTTGAAACATAGTGCTGAATGACTGGCAAGAGTTTTCAGGGTATTATGTTATTTAAATAAAATGCTTCTGTAAATACTGACTTTCAGTTTAAATTCCAAAGTAGTTACGTATTTTAATGCTATCTTAGCATTAGTCTCTGCTAATGCTCTAAAGGCTTTGCAAGATGTTGGTTTAATAAACATACCTAAACAATGGCTGTGATAAACAGCTGAAACTCGTTCCTGTATATGCAATTTTAGTACACAGAATTGCCAACATATGAAATGTGTCTCAGATTTTGCAACATGTTATTGTGTTGTACAGAGTGAGATAATTCTGTTTGGAGCAAACTCCACTACTTACAGGTGTTCTGTCTAACAGCAGTTGAGGGTAAAGAGATTTTAGCTATGTGAAACTAACTGTAGGCTCAGGTACATTAATTTCACTGTGTAATACCTTCTGCCAGATGTTGACTTTTAACTCTTAAAGTTTGCAAGGTAGAAGATATAATTCTTAAGAAGAAACTCTAGATGTGAATTTCTGAAATGCTTCTGAATTTTGTGTCAATGTTTTTGGAAATTGTAACAATAAAAATACAATTTTGAACTTAAAAAAAATTAAAAATGCATTAATAGATTGTGGTTGTAAGACACTACCAGTAGAATCACCAAATAGAAATGTTACCAAGATTGATAATGTGCCTGAAAATACAAGACAAAAAAGAAAAACATTCTCGGTCCAAAAGTAATGGACTTATGATAATGAAGCTCCATGAAAAAAACCAGATTAGATCAAACTGTTTCATGTATGCTTTCAAAGCATACATGCTGTTATCCACAGGCACTTTCCTTTATTAAATTCCTGTGTCAAACACCACAGTATTATAACAAAATATTTTATTTCATTGATTTTTACTAAATTTCATCTTGCGATGACCCAAAACCAAAAAAGTTTTGGAAGAATTTGAGAAAAGAGTAGCTGAGTTGAGAGGCAGTTGAGAGGTAGTATAAGCGGCAGCATTAAGAAAATGGGGCAGCCAAAGAAAGATCGATTAGAGACGATATGCTATCAAATTACAAAAATTCTCATGTGAGAAGCCTAAATGATTATTGATCATTTTATCACTTGCAAAGGTAAAGACAACTAAGCTAATGCCAAGAGAAAAACCTGCAAAAGAAATACACTCACTACACAGACAAAAATCATAATGATCAGTAAAACATACACAGAATTAAGAAAAAAAGAAAACAACCTAATAACTAGTTTCCAAAACCAGAACACAATCCTGAAGTGAAAAATTCCGCAGTGGTTAGTCTTTAGGAAAGCACTGTGTAATTAATCGTTTTCCATTGTTTTTCTTTTTTTTTTTTAATAATAACCTGTCATTGTCTTTTCAAATGAGATATGTAGCTGACCTCTCTTAATGTACAAATTAAAAGCAGATGGACAGTACTTGTAAATCTCTAAATTTTTACAATTTCAGCACCTAGGCAAATACTTTTAGTAATGATGATGTTGTTCTCTGGCATGCTTTTACATCTTCCTATTTCTGTTTGCAGTTAAAAGCCTTGAAACAATAAGCAGAGTTTTCTTGGGTTTGTTTTGATTTACCTGAAAGACAGCCAGTGAATGACAGAAACAGAAACAGTTTCCATGACAACCACATCATTGGTCGCAAAGGTCTTCAGTCCCTCTTTGTGCAGTTGTTAGCAACGTTGACGTTTCTTCATTAAAGCTTAGCCTAGTGAGACAAAGACAAATCTCTGTCAGGAAAATTAGAAACATCTTTCAATAATATGATAGACAATTCAAAAGACAGAGCTGGTCCTAATGCAACTGAAAGTCTAGTTTCAAAGAACTCTGTATGCACAGGGGCAGGTTGCCTGACAGATACTCAGAGGGATCTTGTTCCAGTAGTTTCCTGTGTTAATAGCTGAAATGTCTGTCTGTGGCAGTGCTTTGTACATATACATGGATATCACCCTAAAGCTGTATGTGTATTCAAGCTTTGAATTTCCAAAAAGCCAAACTTAGACAGAAGATAGTACACATATCTTTCACAGGAGACGTATTCAAAGCATAAAGCTTGGCATGTGTTCTTCTTTTCCTGAAAGCAATATGTTGATATTTGGTATAAAGCATTTATAAAAGCCCAAAACAAAATAAAAATTTGCTCTAGGAAAATTCAGGCTTTTTTACTACTTGGAAATTTGCTTGGAATAGATTCCAGTTTCTTCCATCTTACTCATTGTGTAAAGATTCTACCAATACATTTGAAGCAACCACCATTTATACAGAACAAATTATTCATACTTACCTCCCTCTACCGCTCCTCAGATTTTTGCTTCCTATGTGTCCCATGACTCTTGCATACATCTTGACTGACTACATCTTTGATCACTGTGTTCTTAGCTATCCCTTTAACAATATCAATAACTTTAACACACTGGAACTTAAGAGATTTTGTGTTCAAATGACTGAAAACTCAGTCCAAAATACGAGAAGTTTCAGGTGGTTATGTATGGACATGAGTGTACTTCTGGTCTTTGACTTGAAAAACGTCAAGCTGCAAACATAAAGTTCATTTCTTACACTTAATTAGTCATATCTGTTTAAGAAGCCTTTGAGATCCTCTTCTTGGAGCCCAAGGAATCTTCAACCCCTGGAGGTTGTGTCCACAGCTACAAGAGCAATTCCATGGGACAGAACAATGAGACAAAGGAGAATTTGCTTTGTTCCCCTATCAAACCCAACTGGGGGATAATATGACTCCTTCAGATTATAATCAGTTTAGCTACATGCCACACTTGCTGTTTCAGGGGTCTTACCTCTATGTTAGAACACTCACAGTAAGAGAGCAGAGGCAGAGCTCAACACAGTTGTCAAAAAAAATAACAACTTTGTAACGTAAGAGTAGGCTCCTGCTGGATTATTCCATTTCATCTCTCTGAGCATCTCTAGTTGTAACCTATTTTGACAGTCTTTCCCTCATATGTAGGGACAAACATGTATGTATACACTTCTAGGGAGAGACACACAGTGTGAGCACAAGACGATAGCATCTGTTTATGTTGCTGGGAGTTATTCCTGAAACAATCTAAAGGTGTAACCTGTCAGCTTTCATTTATACAGCACAGCAAGTACAACTCCGAGAAAAATTCCCATTCAGGATTGTATTTCCTTCCAGGTAACTCAGACCAGGCAAACTTAATATTGGGTGTACACATTAATATAAGCATCTCTGAAAGAGAACATAACAATCTGGTAGTCAAGTGACTTTACACATAGTGCCTGTAGCTCATCTAAACCTCCACAGGAAACCTTCTCAATTAATTATTAATGTCAGCTGCCTTTGTTTTTCACTTCAGTGATAATCTGCTTTTCAGTCACTGTGTTCCTTTGGTTAGTGAATTATCTCATTCAGCATTCTTTGCTGGCCAGGCCTTTGGGAAATAAGTATTTTCATTAATATTTAATTTTTTCCCTTATGGCCATATCTGTTAAAGAGGGTAAAGCACAGCTTCCCCCCCTCCCAACTTTATTACTCTTTCTTCTTTCTCTTTTCCTCACTTCTCCTCAGCTGCTTTTATAATGGTGCAACACAGAAATTATGTTAACTTGGTGATTTCTCTGTTGCATAAACAGGGAAAAATATACCAAAATTTCCATCATTGAAGTGGGAGATTGTGGTTATTGGTATTAGTATTAGGTATTATTGTGCATATTGGATCAGACTGTTAAAAAATAATACTAAAGGTTGTGATTGGTAGAGCAGAAACAGGATGAGGAATAACTGGAGGCAAGCAATGGGAACATCAAAATAAAAGATGCACTTAAACACATTTCTCTTGGAAACATGATGATTTTAAGCTCTCCGGGAAAAAAATTAAAAAATTAATGAAAGTTTCATTAAAAACAACAGAGTTATAGCAACTTGTGCCAGATAAGGACCCTATAGCTAAATAGCTATAACAACTTTTACGTGACAGCCATTAACTGTGACCTACATAACCTGACCTTATCAATGTAAAACAAACTTCAGTCCTGTTACACAGGCATATTAAAATGTAAAAGCAGAGCACAATGACAGCGAGATGCTCTGAATTAAGTCATGAATGTTGAACACCGACCTTCCTATTAGGATATTTGTTGTATAAATATGTTGGTTTATCTTGGTAGGACAATTACTAGCAAAACAAGCAGGGGCAAAATATGTCACTGTATACCTTTTTAAAAAACTAGAAATCTTGATTATTATCATAATAAAAGGATTTTGCATCTTTACTTTTTTTTTTTTTTTTTTTTTTTGTATATTTCTTGTTTCTTCAGGGATACCCGACAAACACTTTACTGGCCATATGGACAAACGGAATGCATAGCAACAAGGTAGGGTTATTGTACATCTGAGAATTGAGGAGTACAGTTCATACAGTCTGACAAAGTCATTGCTATTGCATATATTGGGGCTACCACATGGCATGAGGGATAATCACAAAAGGTGATTTCTAGGAAATAATAAAAGCAAGCACACAGAAATGCTATATTTAATCAATATAGGCATATAGTCTAATTTATGCTCTGGATTTAATGAAGGGATGTACTCCCAGATTTACTATCAAAGGCTGTCATCTGATCTTTTGGATAACTGGGCTCTCACTTTTATAAAGTCTTGGGTGATTGAAGAATTCCTTTATGATTATAGCAAAAAGACCAAAGCTGCACTAAATCCATTAAGAAGAGCATCTTTGTTCTTACAGAAAAAAGAAAAAAGAAAAAGGAGTGTTACTGCTTTAAAAACAGTTAATGAATATTCTCTTTAATCTTGTAAGAAAGTTGTCGTTCTTGCAACTGGCTCATTCTTAAAGTAGCTTGAGGGTGTATATACAAGCTGTATTCAGTTGTTCCTGGTTTGAAAATCACAAAAATCCAGGTGGCTTGTTTGGAACAGTTCATAGGCTTCATTGGTAATTCAGTGTGAGAAAAGAAAATGAAGTTGTCCAGAATATATTATGTTCTACTGATTTTTTTTTGCATAATAGCATGATTTGACAGAGCTCTACATTCTAGTTTTTAAAAGTAAGGATGGAATGTCTACCATTTGTTGAGTTTTTTTTTCCTGTCCTGGTCTTATTCTGGTTTCTTCACAAAATATGCAGATTCAGTGAGCTTTTTTTTTTTTTTTTTTTTTTTTTTTTAATACTTGGGATATGTACTTTCCTGATGACAATTTGTAAAAATCAGTGATCTAAAATAAAGTTGATGTATATAGTGTGCAGCAAGTAATTTATCTAACAAATTTAACTTCTTTTTCTGCACAAAGAATTAGCAGATGTGGTTTTCAATCTCCACATGATACTAACCATAGTCCTTTGTTTTCCCCAGAATTCTGTGTTCTGATTGTAGACAACTTATTAAAACATTCATCATCTAGTTTGTTTTAATGAATTGTTTCGGTTAGTGGTGACAGGGTGCTTATTGCCTCATGGTTCTGACTCCCAAAAAAATTTGTGAATACTTAGAGCATGTGTACTAATGCAATGTTGTCAACACCAATGTGCAAGAGACTTGAACTAGATTCAGTAAAACCATGGTCTTTCTAATAATAATACCACCTACTATCATTAATGTTTGTTTTCTAGCACTTAGGATAAATATATATGCAACTGCAAAGATTCGTTCTTTTTTAAGTTAAAATAGTTAAGAAGTGAAGCTTTTAGCATAGATGCTGTGATACTGATATCAAAGTGCTTCCTTCCATTATCACTACCTTATTTCCCTTTTCCATCCTATTCATATTTATCAGTTTATCTGTACCAACATGAAAGGGATGATTACTTAAATCCACATCCTCCCTCAAAGCAGTGTAACACAAGTCTTTGTCTCTACAGTGACTATACTGCTCGGAGGAAAGGATGTGACTTGTAGCAAAAAAAAGTTTTCTCTGTAATATTTCTTTTTCCTCTATCAATATATATTAGAGGAAAGCTCAAGTCACTAGCACTTCAAATTCTTTAATTTTCCCTTTCCTTTAGAAAAAGGAATATGCTCACAGGTAATGAAGACATAACACCAGTGATCAGCAATTCTGATGTTCTACATGGACTTGGAAGAGCAGGAACTGAAGAGAGTAGAAAATTAAGCTATTGCCACCCACATGTCTGAATGGAAAGAAAAAAATAGCATATCCTATGAAGAACAGATATAGTTACATGGTTTTAGACAGTATTTTTAGGAAATATTTTTCTTCACATTTAGTAAGTGGAGGATGTTGGCCTAAAGTACAACTAAACTCCTAGTGAGATTCCTCAAGGTGGCAAACCTATGAAATCAATAAATGCAATGAGCTAAGTATCACTGACTAGGGTCTCTATAAAAGGCTTGTTATACTCTTGGAAAAAGACAGAGGTCTAACTGAGGATCCAGCTTAAAGCACTGAAATAGAGCCTTCTAATCAACACCGAAGTCTCTGTACCTCCCTGCGCAATGAGGACTTGGAAGACATGAATCGAATTGCTGCAGTCAGCAGTTCAGCCCGTCTTCCTTGCTCCCATGAGTATCAGGCCTGGTAATGCTCAGTCCATGGAGAATGAGAGGCTTCAGAAAGGCAAAGGCTTAGATGTTAGGAAGTTCATCATGAACAGAGGAGATAGCTTGGCTGGAAGTTTTTAAAAAGAGCTTGCCTGTTGAGAGTTCCCTGATGATATATTTACATATAAAGTTAACTACTAGACCATGATTATGACAGACACTGGTTATACAGAATATAAATAACCTCTATTGAGTTCATGTTCCTGCTTGCTTTCAATAAAGAATTAATTTGCTCAGTCCAAAGTCTTTTTGACAATACTATTTACAAAATGGTTTAAATTTAATAAAAACATATTAAGTTAATATTTGATAAAAGTCATACCATAGACACTTTTACAAAGAAATGTCAGTGGAATTTGTTATAGGACAAATGAAAGTGAAATGATATTAAGCCAATGTAAACAGCAAGGCGTCTTGTAGGATTGATTATCACCCCAAGGGAAGATCATTTATTTTCAAGGTTTAATAATAGTTCAACCTATTGTAAAGAAAATTTAATAAAGCACAAGTTTTAGCACTTTCATAAAACAATTTCTGATTTGTTTTATGAACACTTAATTTACTGTTAACAATATTAAAAGTTTATTCTGCAGTGGAACCTTTCCCTGTCAGGTTCCTCCTGGCAAGCAACCAGGACTTTCAATATCTAAATTAATATTTTATAAGGTTTTTTTTTTTCTTATGCATGATATTAATATAGCTTTCAAACATACCAGTCAAGTTCGAGAAAGAAGCATAGAATGCTTCAAAATGCTACAAAAGAAGCAAATTGGCTATTTCTGAAATGTGGATCAATCACAATTTCTATATTGGTGAATGAGCATCTGAACTACTTCTCTGAAAAATAAAACAAAATATTTGATTTCAAATGCTGAATAAGAATCTCAAAATGCTTATGAGTCCAAGATTTTCTAAATTATTCAGATGAACTAAACGTGTTTTGAAAACTGTGCACAGTACCCATAAAATAAGAAATTAATACTGTATTAAACATTGATTATTTTCTAGTATTTTAATATATTTGCACATACATACTTATAAAAAGAGGTTTTGAATGAAAGATGCAGAATATCTCCCTTTCCAATACATTCATATCAAGCTGGTGATGAAAGCAAGGAAATGATAACATTTCAGCCAATCGACTGAATTTTCATTGTGTTTAATATTACTTTTTTACGAAATCAACCATTAATAAGTATAGCGGAGATTAACAAAATCATTTGACCAAGAAGGCTGGTTTAATGCTGAATTATTTCAGGGATCATTCAATGTTACTTGCTAGAGGAGCTAGATCCTCTTTGGGATTCTCACTGCAAATCCGGCATAAGATGTCATCATTGTGGCTCAGGGGAAGGAGTAGACGGCAGAAATGGTTCTCAGCTTCTCTAAACTAGCAGTAGTGAGACGCTGCTATTTGGCTACATTCACGTGAATATAGCATGAAAAAATCACAATACTGCTTAGGCAAGTCAAGTGACTCAGTATATACCTTTAGGTACTGGCTGCTTAGAAGGGCTACAACCATGGACTCCTGTGCTACTCCGAGGCAGCTCCAACATGCTGCTCCCACTATAAGGCATGGACGTGTTCTGTGGTGAATAAATACCTATAGGATGAGGTCTTCTGAGAAGGAAAGCAGTGGAATTAATTCTGGGGGTTTTTTTCCCCCATCCATTTGTCAAACAGACTGACAGCTTCTAAAATTCAGCTCACATTTCAGAGAAGCAGCAGCTGCTGGGGATGAAGCAGTTTAAAAAGACTTGCTGCTCTTGCTTAGGTATGTGAATGGGCACTGCAACACAGATTGACAGCATGATTTTCCAGTTTCTTAAAGCCTGGACTGGAAAAGTAACATAGATTTGCTCACAACTACCACAGTTAATCTCTCTGGTTTCTTGTATGAACTTTATGAACAGTTATTTCTTAAAGTCCCACAAGCCCTTATGACACTCTCCTCAAATTTTTTGTAGTTATGTCAATATTAATCACATTTAAGTAGTAGGAAATAAAGAGGAAAATTATGTATAACTTGACACTTTGTAAATTAGGTATATAACTCTCTTGTTAGTAAATGAAGAGAAATAGACAACCTGAAGGGAAATTCATTCAAATCATTTTTGAACAGCTATTTTGGGAGTGAGATGAACAACCTTATTCTTTTTGCTAACTGTGATGGAAACCTGATTGCAGCAGAAGCCTAGACAGCTACCCTAAATTATTCAATTAACTTTCAGATGGCTAAACCCGAGTGATAGCAGTCCTCACTTGTTTGTTCTAGCCTGTTTGAAAGCTTCCATAAGATATGAAAAATTGAACCGGTCATTTAACACCTATCCCAGTGGTCTTACAATAAAATCACTCTTCCTCTGTGATGAATATTCTTCAGTATTTTCCATTAATTATTCAGCAAATAAATTCAAGCGCTTTTATTAAGTCCTACAGATGCGCTCAGAGAACTCGAGAAGTTCAGGGTGGAACAGATACAGAATTGTGGGTCATGTTAGTGACCTGCCCTCAACCTGCATTGTTTGTATTAGACTTGATTTATTTGCAACCCAAAATTGCAGGAAAGAACGTATATTCTTATGCTACTCTTTTCAGCCCCACTTATTTATTTCCAGATTCCTCTGGGAGGTTGTAAGATGTGCCAAAGTAATCACATCTGGAAATTGTCTTTTCTCTGCCAAGCAGGGGCATTAAGGACAAAGACAAGACCAGCATGACACTGCTGTTGTTGTGTGTCTCAGCCCTACTCAGTAGATCTACCTCCAAAGCATAAGAGGAGCAGCTCATCTTGGCCTCTCTTCTGCAGCAGCCAACTAGTGCCAAGAGGGAAGATGACTGCAGTTAAATAAATATCCTTGACTGCCACTTGCATCTGGTATTATATCAGCCAGTATAAATAAGCACAGCTTAAGCCTTCCACTTAATGCAGCTGCCAGACTAACCATATTATGCATTTTAATAACACAAAACAGCATCACTACTCAGCTCTCTACAAGGATATAAAAACCTGCAGATTGTGTGTATATCATGCTCTGAAGTAGTGGCCGCAATCTCTCTGTGGACCTCTAAATTCAATTCATTTCTGTGCTCACTTCCAGACAAATCAGCTCTGGCAGAACAGGGTGCATTGTGCACCAGGGTGTTCAATACGACACATGAAAAGGATCAATAAATTTTCTGTGCCTAAGATGTGAGGTCCTATTCACTTTATAAAGCAGATGCAGGGCAGGCTCCCAAAAGTGTGTTAAGGAGAAATAAGATCCTTCAATACCCTGCTCACTTTTTGCATATGGGCCTTACGTGATGCTGTTAGCCTGTCAGAAGGACATTCATACAAAAAGGATGTCGGCTACATGCAGTGAGTGGAGGAGGCTGCTTCATGTGTAGAGAGGATGGGAGATACAAAGAAAGGTTTGTGTGGAAAGAGATTGTCTGCGAATGTCCCATCAGTGCTTGTGTGCTACAAGTCTGCCTCAATGCCAATCCACAAATTAGAAAAATGACAGTACTGTATAGAAAACTTGTCTTGATGTCTCATTCCTGAGGCCCAGGTCAATACCTGCGTTAGTCACTGTGGCAGATTTCACATAAGTTTAGCCCTCAGGTTTAGGAAATGAGACCAGTTTTAGTCAATTATTTTATTTTAACATAATATATAATCAACTAAATACAAAATCTTAGCTAAAAAGTTCAGTCTAATCACAGAGTCATAGAATCACAGAAGCATTTAGGTTGGAAAAGGCCGTTAAGATCATCGAGTCCAACCATTAACCTATCACTGTCGAGTCCATCATTAAACCACGTCCCTAAGCACCACATGTAGGCATCTTCTAAATCCCTCCAGGGGTGGTGACTCCACCACTTCCCTGGGCAGCCTGTTCTAAGCAAAACATTGCTCTGCTTTTCAAATATGAGGTGTCTTTTTGTAATTCTTATACTGTTATTTGAGAAAGAATAAAGCACATGTTCTCCAAGTTGAGGTGTTCTATATATACAGACCCCATGAAAAGGGTACATCATCATTTTACAAGGATTTTGCATAAGCACAAAGGTTTTATTGCGTACGTATTCAGATGAAAGGATTCTCTGCAGAAATGAAACGGGTCAAAAGGATTACATCTTCAGTTCGACAGGATAGAAATTTCCTAAGCTTAAGAGTAGCAAGTCACTTCAGACACTTTTGGAAACAAGTTTTAACAAAATGTATTTTAAAAATATATAGCTAATTCAATCTTAAGCTATTCAGATGAATAAGAAAAAAAGGAATAAAATATTATTTGCTTTAATTGAATGGTTTGACTAGACTATCTCATTACAATTAATAGTTGTCACATCTCAGGATAGTAAAAAATTTATTTAATATACAGTGAAAGACATTATCTTTGGAACTTAGGTGTTAGAGCTATAGATAAAGATGTAGAATTTGAAAATGCATCTGTAAAAACAAAATTAGTTTGGAGAAGACACTTAAAACATTCAGTTGTTCTGAAACAGTTATGGTGGTTTAAATGTTAATAATTTTGTTCTTAGCTATTTTCCACTTGAAACACTGCAATACATTTTTAAACTGCCATACTGAAGAATATTAATGATGCAACAAATTGACTGGTGCTACAGAGATGTATCTGGTTTTTTTATGAGCATATTTAATTGCACATGTTTCTTAAGTTTCTAATTACAACCAGTACTAAAAGTGTCTAAATGCTTAAGGATGCATTTTTATATTTAAACATACCTCATTATTATTACTTATATGGCAGATAGTTCACTAAGATATAATGATAGGATATTAAAGTGGATTAGAAATCTCATTATTAAAACACAAGCTTGTCTGAATAGAAAGGGGGAAAAAATAAGGTACTAAGTGGAATAAGCACCTCTTCATTTTCTTTCACAAATCTCATTTTATTATGAGCTAAATGTCAGAGACATAAAGACGTAACTGGTGGCACGATCCCATCAGGGAGGTTTGTATCTGTTATCATACTGTATTTAACATTATTTTTCCAAAGATTTGAAATGAAATCAGTGAACTTTACTAAAGGCTTAAATTTCAACCAAATGTTTTTTAGCCTATCTGGGGGTGGATTGTTTATTTTTAAAGAGTAAGATATGACTGCAGTCAAATAACAACTCTTCCTGTATTTTAACTCGGTATTAGGGCAGACACCAATTATGAAATTGTGCTGTCAGGTTACCCCTCTAAGGGCAGTCACACACTTCATGTTTTCAGTGGCAAATTGAATTTGACATTTAATTTGAAGCCCAGGATACCATAATGTAAAACCTTCTGCAGTATTAGTGATAAAGCAGGAGGGCAGACGTCCTGGCTGCCTCTTTTAAATAGTCCTCTCTATATTACCAGTGCCTTCATTATTTTCTATAGTGATATTTTTCCTGATCTTTAAAGGAAAATTCCAGTAAATGTTTAGAATCACAGTAGCTCACAACTAGAGCATTGCAGGTTCCTTTATAGATTCAAATAGATGATCTACTATAAATTTTATCCATACATGCTGTCCAGACAGCCTGTCATTTCTGAGTTTAGATCAATCCTTAGGTAGCTTAGATCTCTTAGTAGCTGGCCGTGCTGACACTTCCTTATTTGTTTATTCTCTGGAAGATAATTTAATGTTGCACAAGAAAGTGTGCTAATAGTAGTTGCAAGCCTTTTATTGATTGAAGATTCATTTCTTGCAGAGATTTCTGGGTAAGTTGGCAGCCTTTCCTTTAATGCACTTCAGAGTAAAGTATTGGAATGTAGTATTTTCAAGAAGCAGCTGGAATTCCTCCTTGCTTGACAGAATAGAGAGATATAGGGTCAGAAATTAAGAAGGTCATAACCTGAAAGTGCAGAGGCTGGTTTGGTGCCCATGCAAATGGATTTAGCCGGGATACTGGGTTAACCATCACCTTGGAGGTTACCATTACATGTCAGGGGAAAAAAAAAAAAAATATAAAAAAAAAAAATTAGGACGGTTCCTTGTCCCTGTAAGCTGTCATAATGCAAACAGCCATAAATAAGCTGTGAAACGTATACCAGCTCAGAATGGGGCCCGGAGGCTCCAGCTGTAGAGTACTACAGTAACTAATAACAGATCTCTGCGCTATTCGATATTCATACACAAATATAATCCAGACCAACTAGGAGCATATTTCTGTGGAATTATCCAGCCCACACACCCACACAACACGTTCATATCTAATTCAGCATAATGTTTAATTTTACATAAACTGGCACTATTTGATCTGCATGAAAATCTGCAAAGACCAAGTTATTTCCCATTTTTGTCCTACCATTTCTGCATTCTGTCAAGTGGCTGAAGCATTTTTAGTATCATTTTTGTGTTGTTGGCATCGTAAAATACAGTTTACTGTCATGAAGATCAACAGCTTTAGCACTCCCTACAGAGTACCCACATTTCCCTAATTATACCAAGAAGTTGTCACAGTTCTGTTAGGAGAACTGGAAGCGTATCTCCTGATATTTTCCTCATTCATTGTTTTTTATTTCTGAAATAGTTTCTGAAATAATTTCTTAAACATTTTTCTGGGGAGAGAACAGCCTCAACTAAAAGTCATGAGCCTCTTACTGGTTTCCAGAGAGCAATGTCACTGATTGCGTCAACAGCACTTACTTCCATTGATCTCCTCCATTTTTTTCATCTCTATCAGAACTTGTCTTGCAAAAATTCAACACTTTTCTTTAGCCTGTGAGTTCCAACTGGTTGTAGGTTGTGTTCAATGATAGAGGACAATTTCTTTTTTATTTCTCTATTACCATTCACGAAGGCAGAGAATTTAAAATTTAGACGGAAGAACACAAATTATACACAGCTTAAAGTTTTCAGCATGGCTTTTTCTTTGCTTCACTTTGGCAAATTCGTGTTGTCTATAAAATATAAACTAAGAACAACAATTCGGCAAAATGTAATGAAACATAATGAAGGAACTATGTATTTTTTTGCTGTTAGTGTGCTGAAATTCTCTAGTGCATCAGGCAAAAATCGGCTGTTTAAATACAAGCCTGGGGCTACTGGATGTTCTGGTACATGCTGGACAAGTGCTGGCAAATCCTATTAATCACGCAGAAAAGGCTCTATCGGGACAGAGTTTTCAGTCACTTCTTTGACAGGGAGCGAAGTACCAGACCCATCACTACACCTACTTAAGGTGATTTTTTGTGCTTCTGGAAGGTATGTGGAATGATGCCTGCTTTTATGAAAAGTTTAGCCATTCCCTTCCAAAAGACAAAAAACCCTCAGCACAGTCCCGAGTAATTAAGGGAAACAAGGTGGAATTGAGGCAGGAATTGAATGTGCTTCTCTTCCCTCCCTGATAATTAGTTGGAATCATAAGTGTTTTACAATTCAGTTTCTAACCTCTGCTGCCAAACAAGAATAGCAGGATGGCTAATAGACAGAGTGACACTTCTATCTGAAAATGACTGCTGTCTCAGGATGTCATGTCACCTTTCTGCTCTTCACTAGAGGTTTCATGCAAAGCAGCAGAGGGGGAGAAGATGCCAAGAGGACACAGGGTTATGTAAAACAAGCTTTTAGGAATAGTCTGGTAATGCCTGTTGTTAAATGGGATGTTATGCTTTCCATTCTTCTTATCTTGAGTGTTCCCTTAGATTCTAGTTGTATTAGTTATCCATAAAAATTAACATGATCTATCTGTCCAACTTGGTATGGTGACAGGTCACACCATAAAGATATCTGAGCAGTTGGAAAGAGAAAATAATCCCCAGCACATTCATTTCTTTTCTTTCTGTTTTCCATGTTATATTGGAATATTTAAAAATTATTAAAAATAAAAAAATGAGAATGTCATTAAGTAGGATTATGTAGATTACTGCTGAAAATGGAGAGGTAGGTATTGTCTGTGCTTTGAACATTGTTTCTAAGCCTGCGTAGTGTATTACTTGCAGTCTTTCTATTTGTATTTATGGGACTCCTTGACCCCATAAGGTAACCTATTAAAGGGCCAAACCTTTATATTAGTTAAAGTAATAAAGAAATTGAATAATTAAATAAATTAATTAATTGATTTTAAATTAAACTAATTTTATAAATTGAACCAGACTTAAACAAGGACAAAGGGACATTAGAAATATGATAATTCTTCATAGCTAATTATACAGGAAAGCAGTCATGTGTTAGCCTGACCTAATTCCAGTAAATTGAAAGAGAAAGTTTCTAATTGTAGATCCTCACTTTAGCACTGAAAGTATATAATAAAAGATAATCTCCCAGCTAAGGAAAATCCAAAGCTAAAAGCACATGAGAGAGTTCAAACCAAATGGGTGGGAAACATCTTTCTTATATCACTATTTAAAATTTTCAGTAAAGAAGACTTTGTAATGTATCTAGGGGAAAAAAAAAAAAATCCCTGATTTGAAAATATTGCCACTAATATTACCACACCTTCACTTACATCTTGCTAGTATTTCAGAAATTTTAGCTCATGGTAGCACAATTAAAAAGAATTTCATTTTCAACTTCACACTTGTAGATATGCGGATCTCTTTGGACAATTAATACACTAAGGAGGCAGACATTAAGGAAGCAAACTAGGCTACACTCATTCAAAATGTTTATAACAGTTATGCAGACATAAATAAAGAAAATCAGTTAATACAAATATTACAGCTGGAAGTGGATATTGTCATCTGCTTAGAGCTTATTTTCATAATCTACAGGGTGGAGATGTTTCCTGAACCACAGAAAACTCATGACCTTCAGAAAAGACATAGCACACTGATATTTTGAGGAATTAAATTATGATATAATTAATCCATTTAGTGAAATAATTAATTTCCTCTCTATATTCTTTCCTCCCAGACAAATTGGGGTGAGGGGAGAGTTGGATAACAGTTTATATAGTAAGAGAAGGCAGCAGCTGATGAGAAATGTAGAGCCTGGTTTCTCAGCTTCTCTGAAACGGTGGAAGATGGACATTCCTTCACATTCATTCTGTCACACACGACATCCACCTTTTGTCAACAAAATTTAGTCTGATTATTCTCTTATACTGGGGACAGAGAGAAGGAATCTCCCCCTCCTACTGATGGTTTGAGGACTTGCTAAACATAGCAAGGGTGCCACAGTTTTAAGGAGGATCATCCAGTATTTTCAGTGTTGCAGAAGAGACATGGAGTAAGGAAAACAAAACAACTCTATGTTCTGAATTCAGTGAGGGTGAGGCATTATGCAGTAGAAGTAATCTAAAGACCAGCAGAGAGCCAATGTTACCTTTTCTTGTTTGTAAACTTCAGATTTGAATTAGCTGGTTTACTTTCATTCTTTTTATTGTAATTTACCAATTTTCCTCAGCTGTTCTTTTACATTGTAAATTGTATGTCACCATTGATGACTGAGGTGAACGGCTAAAGACAGATCATCGCATTCTGCCCCTCAAATTACTTCTGTTTTCATAGCACAAGCAGATTAAATATTACAGGATAGCTAAAAAATCCAAAAATAAATCTGTTATGTCTCCCATTCCTATATACACCCCTGTAACATGTCTTACCCCCAACTGTCCTTGTTTGTTGGCCTCTGCAGGCCAATCTTTGCCCTTGCCGATTTGCATATAATATACTAGAAAGTTAATGCAGTATGTGTTGCCTCACGGTTTAGAATCTCTGCTTTTTTTTTTTTCCTTCCGCAAAGAAAACTTAAAATTTGAAGAAATCTTTTTCTCCCTTGTGAACACTTGATTTTTATCATTCCCCATCACCTTCGAGAGTCTTCAGGAAGAAATACAATCCCAAAAGACAGAAATAAATGAAAAAAAAGAAAAATAAACCAGTCACACCTCCTTTCTGTGGGTATTTGTATCAGAGTCTCTCAGATGATCAAGGACAGGACTGAAAATTGTCTCCAGCATGCCATCTCCTGCTGTTGCTTCAGCCAATTTCCCTTGGCTACTGCCTACTAACAGCAACTCCAAACAGCCATTGGCAACAACAGCTTCCAGGCTGACAAAATCAATTTTCATTTTGAATAATATTTATAAAAACAATCATGCCCTTTTTTAACCTTTGTCCGTCAAACAAAAGGAGATGATTTCATTGTTCATACAATTATAATGTGTAATTCTTCTGACATTGCAACAGGAAATGTGAACTCATTATTTCAGACATACAATGTCATCTCACAATAATTACAAGTGCCTGATGTGCCATTTTTCTACAGCTTGTGTTATACAGTAGTTTCAAATCAGGTGCGAATAAATTAAGAAAATCCACAAACCACTAGAGATTTTTAGCACCAGTCTCTCTCTCCTACAGGCATCACAATGTTCATTACACTCCCCTGCACGCCCCTTCTCTTCATGAAGATAAACCACCATGGTTCTTCCACCCATCACCATCATTTATCCTTTCAGCTTTCCAAATGCAATAGCCATTAGGCCCAGGTTTCTGGCTGTGACATCTATCACTACGTCGGGTCACAACAGTACCAGTTGGCTGGGTCTGAGCAAGTTGGAAGACTAAAGACATGTACACACAGTTGTACATATGTACATTCATTTAAACCTTACCTTATTGTCTTACACACTGACAAATTTAACTTGGCAAGACTTATCAAACCTAAACATTTCAGTTTAATGTCTAGATGTCAACCTAATATGATCTTTATAAAAATATTTGGTTCCATAGAGTTAAAAAAGCAAAATTTATTTTTTTTTTACTTCTACCATTTTTACCTAAACAGTAAAGATAGCAAAACTGTTGGGTTTTTTGGGTTTTTTTTTCAAAAGTAGAAGGGTTTTATGGAAAATAAAGCTATTGATGTTATTTTTTGTGTGGTATACCAAGAACAGTTTTGAGACTTAGATTTCATTTTTAAAGTTAAATACATAACTTTTAATTTCACAAAATTCTATGATACAAAGACTTTCTGGAAATTGTTGCATGGTCTTTTAAAAAAAGAATTGATGTACTAAAGAGCAGTATTGGTAGTTAAGGCATTATATTCTACCTACTAATTTGAGGAAAAGATCCAGTACAGTAAAAATAGTTTGTTTATTAAAGAACAGACAGTATTATGTGCAAGTAAAAATATTTCTTTTTTTCATATGTCAAGTTACTCATACATTTTACTTTTTTATAGACAATCTTGTTGCATAGGTATGTAAACTTAAAATATTGAAAAGATTAAGACAAGCTTAGAGGTAAATGGTATATTTAAGTACTTAGCTGTTTGTCAGTGCTTTGGCTTATGGAATTACAAAGTAAGCAGTAGGTAATTCAGGAAGGCTTTAGTGTGAAAACACAAGCATAAGAAGCAAGAAAACAAGAAATATATAAGTATAAAAGAAGGTACTTAAACCACAATTACTTGACTTTAAATGTTATGTACCTTTAATAGAGGTGCAACTGGGCAGTCATGACCTTCAGCTAAGTAAATTCCTCTGTCTACCTGTTTAGCCTTTTTGAAAATGAGTGAGACAGAATGCGTTAAAGAGATCATATCATTCATCTTTCTCCTTCAGGAGCAATTTTGATTACAAAAGACAGTCCATAGAAAGTAACTGGACATATTTATCACTCGCTGGGTATACCCCATGACAGCTGTAAACCTGTTATCATTAAGATTCAAACACTATTGTTATTTTCCACCTTGCTTGCAAGGTAGAGATATTTCTATGAAATACATCAATATTGCTAGTCTTATTTTTTAATTTTAACAATAAAGACAGCTGTTCAAACACAAGTTTTCTCTGAGCCCACAATTTTTTTGTTGTTGGAGTTACTGGAAATATGGGTAGACTAAAAAAAGATCTGTTTGATACTAAATTAAGTGACATGCAGATTAAGAAATTGAACATACACAAACAAAAAAAAAAGTCTTAGAGTCATTTCTTCTTCAGCTGGTATGAACTTGTGTGTGCAAATATGTATTTCTTCCCTTCAAAATAAAATGTTAGTTTAGCTTGGTAACTTGCTGAGAGAAATTAATCCAACATAATTCAAGTTAAAGTTGCTTATTTAAAAGCATCCATGAAGCAGTATAAAGTAGTTCAAAATGACTAGTTTAAAAATCAATTTAATTAACTTAGTAAAATGTACAAAGCAGCTCTAATAATTAGTGAAATCAAGGACATATACAGTCTAAAATTAATTGGTGACTATGTGGCCACTTGACCACATCACGGTCAGGTTTTGTGATCAGCGTAATAATCATCAGAGTTTTGAATCTAGCAGTCAAACGCACACAATTAACATTTAATGTTTCATGGTGCTTAGTCTTGCCAGAAGCTGAACTGCGCTTGCTCTTCCTATCATAAAACATAAAGAGACAGTAACTACTTAGTGAACTTCTAATTATTTATTTCTCTGTTAGTCTTTAGGCTTTATAGATCCATCCTTCTAAAGAGTGACAATAAAATTACTGGCACAATTATAAAGAAGGGTTAAAATAAGGGGCTGAAGTAAAACAAATGATGACCTAAATAATCTCACTAAACAATCCAAGTTAGTTCCAGTAAAAATCATATAAGGATTTCTGTGTGGTAGAGGAAAAAACCAAAAGGGCAATAAAAAAAAAAAAATTACAGAAGAGATGAGATATTTTACTGTGTGCCAGCTCCAAAACTTGCTCCTTCTTTGTTGCACATCAGATAATTTACTTATTTATGAATTAACTGTCATAATAATCTTGAAGAACACAGTGTATCATTATCTTCATTAACACACAATGGTGCCAAACTGCCATTAAAACATGTTTAAAAGTATGTGAAAGACAGGAAGTAATTTTTTGTTAACTATCCTAACTACCCACTCACACCACCATGTCTGAACATTTTTTCTATTAAGATTACCAAGACCTTTCTTTGTATTGGGTGCAAACAAACTCTTGCTTAAAAATATTCCAACCTTTTTCAAAAATTATTATTATTATTTTTATTTTCTAGAATATGTTATTCCCTAGGTGGGTTTCTAACTTTCCCACTTCTTTCCTACAAACCCTAAGATTTTCTCAATTTTATCAAATACTCAAACTTTATTTTTGCTCTCAATAGGGACTGTTATAGACAAGCAATAAGCCTTTCTGGTTTTCTGGCTGCTCTGGCCAGATATCCTCCTTCTTAACCAGCAGCAAGTCTAATCTGGGCACCTTCCCTTTTCCACTACCTACAAGCAGCTCTTTCTTAATTCTTAGAATAACTGATACCTGGTACTAATCGCAGCATCACAAGCTCCTACTTTGAAAAGCATTTCATAAACCACGTACCTCAACATGAACAGCTAAAGAGAAACAAAAATACATGAGACATTAAAACAAAACCGTAATGTTGTCTTATCTTCTGTTCTTATTAGTACATTAACTTTTTTTTTTTCCTAATTGAGAGCAGCCACGGAGTGTTAGAGACAGATTTTGTAATCCACGCCACTACTGTCTTGGATTTTTTCCCTCTGCTAATCCTTCAGCAATAAATTATTAGAACTACAGAGAGCTGAAAATCACATTAAATCAGAAAAGCATAAGAAACTGAAGAGAATCTGAAAGAGCTGTATTAAAAAAAAATAAAAATAAAGCACCTTTAAGTGCTATTTTTGCCTACAGTATTACATGGGCTTTTGTCACTAAAAAGCGTGAAGAGACCAGTTGCAAACATAGCTTCTGGAAGTAAACAAAACCAAACATGCTGAATCTTGAGCTATTCTGTCCACCACTGTTGAGTCACAGCAAGAGTTTTCATAACTGCTGTACACAGACAATACTGTCTGTGAATAGGTAATTCTCTAACACACCTTGCGCTGCAGGGCTTCGAACACTCACAGAAGCAGCCAGCAGGAGTTGTGCATGTACCCTGGGAAACCTCCTGACGCTGCCACATGAACTATCTTTAGCAGAACTGCAGATGATTTCGTCTTTGGTTCACACAATCCCAGTGGAGGGCTGATTTTTAACTCAAGAAAATCCTCTATGTGTGGGCCCCTACCTAAAATGGACATCATGTTATATTTTATACTAGAGGGACGAGAAAAATAGTTTATTTACTGCACTATGGTATCAATATTCTGGATTTTACAATCCAGTTGTGAGAACAAACGCTGAGCAACCACCTATGTAAATGGACCTGACTAACATAATCAGCATTGCAGAAGTGCACTCGGCAACTTCTCACGGGATTATATTTTAACTGAACATCTCTTATACATCTTCAATCATTAGACACATTATTTTCTCTTTGAAGAATCAAAAATAGCTGTATGGATTTTCTTCAAGCTATACATACATTTGTCTGATAACAAGTTTGAGAAGCTGCAGTCCGATGTCAGTTTATGGGGAAGTTAAAAATTACTGAAAATCATGGCACGAAACAAAAAATATTACCCAACAGCCTTAAAGAAGGAACAGTAGCAAAAACTAGAGAGGATTGCATCTTCAGTCTAGTAGGAGATATTAAGCATAGATCCAGAATCTAAGCATGGTATTTAATCCTTAACTGATTTATCTATCCATAGGAATTTTGCTCTGAAATCAGGTTACCAGATGAGGATAATTTGCAGATGCCAAAATGTCTACTGCAACTGGAAAAACTAGCTGACTGTTACCAGAACTAGCTATTTACTATTATCATAACTCAATACAGATAACACACTGGAATATATTTCTTGGAAAGCTGCCTTAAAGGGGGAACTCTCCAAACGGAAAGCGAAATTCCCATTTTTTTTGTAGTTATGACTGTGTTAATGCATGTGACATTCTAATTTTTTGTGGTTTGGCTTGGGTTTTTTTTACTCAAGATTAAATAGATAAATCCAGATCTCATTGTATTACTTAATTAAAGATCAATTCAAAAAGCCTGTTAAATAAATAAGAAAAAGTTATATGACAAATTATAACTACTTCCAATTTGTAATAGGCCCCTGCCATCAGTTGATATTTGATCTGTGAATGAAAAACAGAGGAGGGGGAGGAAGCCAGACCAGTCAACATAGTCTGAGAAAAAAATAAGCTGTTATATTAGGGCTTTCTGGAGGAATTCAATTGCCTTCATTTTGTTGATTTTTTTAAGAGAGAGAACTAAACAGCCATCTTTATAACATTACAGAAATTAAGTAGCTCTTCAAGGAAGTATGAACAGATGGATTAACTTTTCATGTACTAACATTTG
This sequence comes from Astur gentilis, assembly GCF_929443795.1. NCBI lineage: Eukaryota > Metazoa > Chordata > Aves > Accipitriformes > Accipitridae > Astur > Astur gentilis. Next base: position 14,820,483 of record NC_064898.1, read on the forward strand.
TCTGCAGAGACATGCAAGAAAACTGAGACAAATTTCCTCTCCCTCCCTAAGAAAGTGTAAAAAGTGTATCAGTGCTTTATAGGAGACAGTATCTTCATTTTCATAATCAATTTGAATACTGTATCCTAAACAAGCAAAGTTACAGACATAAAAGTGTCATTCAGAAATAATGATAGCAAAAAAAAAGGTGTAAAAAGGTTATAGTGCATTTTCATTAACTTTTTTGCTCAATCAAGGAAGATTTAGTCACTTAACATTGTCATCATCGTATACAGATTTGAATGGCAGAATTCATATACCTAAATCTTCTGGTATCTTAAAATGGAAAGACTCCACTTTTTGAAAGTAAAAAGTATAAAAAGGGTTAAGGACTATTTTTAAAGAAACAAGTGCACATAGTAAAGATCTAGGAAAAATGAACGTACAGGACAACATTCTGCACATGGGAGAATCCATGAACCCAATAAAGTAAAAGAGGTATAAGACAGGATATGCTGTAACCAACACTTTTTCTAAGTGGATTATATTGTCAAAGAATAGTAAGACAAACACTATTTAGGAATTGGAAAGCAAAGCGAAACCATGGAGTAGTCAGTTTTGATAAAGAATACATCTTTTCATTGTCATGGTTTAGCCCAAGCCAGCAACTAAGCACCACGCAGCCGCTCACTCACTCCCCCCCGCCCCAGTGTGTGGGGGAGAGAATCCGGGAAAAAAAAGTAAAACTCGTGGGCTGAGATAAGAACAGTTTTATAGAACAGCAAAGAAGAAACTAATAATGATAATGATAACAATAATAAAATAATGGTAATAATAATAAAAGGATTGGAATATGCAAAACAGGTGATGCACAATGCAATTGCTCACCACTCGCCGACCGATGCCCAGCCAGCCCCCAAGCAGCGATCTGCCCCCTCCCACCCTCAATCCCCCCAGTTTCTATACTGGGCGTGACGTCACACGGTATGGAATACCCCTTTGGCCAGTTTGGGTCAGCTGCCCTGGCTGTGTCCCCTCCCAACTTCTTGTGCCCCTCCAGCTTTCTTGCTGGCTGGGTGTGAGAAGCTGGAAAATCCTTGACTTGGTCTGAACATTACACTTAGCAACAACTGAAAACATCAGTGTGTTATCAGCATTCTTCTCATCCTGAACCCAAAACATAGCACTGTACCAGCTACTAGGAAGAAAGTTACCTCTATCCCAGCCCAAACCAGGACAGTATTTAAAGATAATTTAACTAATATCAGTAGATTCTTTAAATATTGTAAGTGACAAATTACAAAAATAGAAAATGTGAATTATAGGATTTCTAAACCAAAATTCTAGATTCCCTTGGAGGGTGTTGCAGTATTTTCATTACTAAGTAAAGAGATAAAGAGTTTATTTGAATGCCAGTGTAAATAGGATTTTTCCAGTAGTTATTTTTGAGCCAGTAAGGAGTTGAGCAACACACCAATGAAATTGCTATCAGCAACAGGAAATACCCAGATTATGATGGTGGCAGAAGAAGAGCTGCAACACTTGGAGCAGTACAGATTTCCTGCAATGTCAGAAAATGTACTGCCAGAACTGCCTTTTTATTATAGAATATAAGGGATTTATAAAGACACTTGTGAAACAACTTTTTTTTACATATAGAGCTGACATGGATATATTACTAACAACTAACAAAACAACAGAACGATACTAAAGGTTTGTAAATCTATCTGAGAAAAATAAAACAAAAAAAACTCAACAAGCTGAATGGTTTTAATGAAACCTTCTACAGTACAAAGAGCCAAAACCCACTGGAGTTTAAAACGAGGAACATTGAATAGTCTGCTACTATGGCGAAGAGTCACCAGGAGAAGGAATTAATATTTTTACATTTAGGTCAATGGTGTTTTCATATTACTTTTCCTTAAAGAAAATTAGTTCTCATTTACTGAAAGTTTGAAAAAACTTTAAACAATTAAACCATTTCAGAATGTCCATGTTGAAGGTTACTGAAACTAATGAAATGTTTATTATAAAAGTTTGGGACTTCATTCATCTTCTGTCAATTAATATATCGTTACATTCTACTACATTACAATCAAGTACTTACATGTCTAACATTGAGGAATTGGCAGTTGTGTTGTCTGTATTGTTAGGACATCAACTGCCAAGATTAAAAATGCATCTAAAAAGTGTCATTATCTACTCTGTCCCATTTCTAAGTACTGTAAAACAGAACCATGTTAGAATAATATGTTTCCTGGAAAGGCAAGATGAGATAGTAGAAGGAGCAGAACAGATTATGAACTGGAGTTTCTGACGAGCATGAAGATATATGTTTGATAATAACCAAACTTCCCTCATTTATTAGTTCATTCTTTTTTCTTGTCAACAACACATGTTCAGGTCTCCAATATATGTGACCTATGCATGTTTTGCAAGGGCCATGGGTTTTATTATCAATAATATTTGAGATGTGGAAATCCCCAGAGAGAGTGCTAGATAATTATTTTGTTGTTGCTGAGAGTTAAATGAGAAGGAAAAGAAATATTTCTTTCATATTACTAATATAAATACTCCTTGCCAACAGTTGTCAGCAACAAATGTTAAGAATGCAGGCTGCCAAAGGAGAGCTTGACAGTGCAGAACTTCCTTTTGGAATGACTGTCAGCTAAAAAGATCAGTTGGACAGGAAGCTGAAGTTAGCCTCTTGAATTTGTTTGCAAACTAATAATAATTAAAAAAAAAGGTGTGGAGTCAAATGAAATACTTTGCTGCTGCATTCTAAATCAGTTTTGGTTTTGATCTTAAGTCGTTACTAAAACTATATTACCTTTTTGATATAAAGCTAATTATACAAAGACATTTTGTTTATGTTCCTTTACACTGTTTTTATGTTGCACAAAAGTCATATTGTTCCCTAAGAAAGGAATGAATTTAAAATTTCAGCTAGACTGATATCAAACACATTTCAAGCAATAAAATGAATTGTCTGAATCGTAAGTTTTATGTCATTCAAGCTTATCTCAACTATAGGCAGAGGTGATGCTTCACAGTCCTGGAAACATGAAATTTAAGTGCTGTAGTCACGCAAGCAATTGGAATCCCTGAAAGCTGTAGGGTACAACCAACAAGCACTTTGTGTTAGAACAATGAGCAAGATGCCTGGTAGTATAGCAAAAGATTGTCCAACGTCTACAGAAGTCTGGTATTGTATGCATATGGAGCAGCAATTTTTCAAACATGGTATTGCAAGGTACATAACATGCACTAAATGGATTGCAGTCCATGATTAGGGCTTGCATGTGTGTTTAGCAAAGGCATAACATGGTTACCTAATTTGTAACGCACAATAAGAGATGCCACTTAATAAGAGAACATGCCACAGGATGTATGCCTATGAGGATTATAGGATGCAGAGAGTATAAAGATGAATCTTAATTTGAGACCGTGGACTCAAATTGCTACAGGGTGAGATCCCACTGTGTGCTACATATCACCTAAGTAGAGAATTTAATTTGCTGCCGTATTCTATCATCCCAAATAAAAGCAACTGTGGAGTCAACCTCTGAGTCTAGAAAAGTCTGAGCGAAGTCAGCCTTTGAAAGAAGGGGAATTTGAAAGGCTTTGGATGAATTAGGGGCAGCTAGGTGCTGACTAGCTGTGTCTCTAAATGTCAGTGCTGGGCACTCAAGGTAGCAGTCCCAGCTGTAGTTTAACTGTACGCTTGTCCTTCCGCAGAATTGTCACCAGCATTGTTTGAAGTTGTGAATAGGCAGTCTCTATATAATTGACTTTAGCGTTTCTATGATGAAAAAGTCATCAGCTGTTGTGTCTGGAATGTGTAAGTCCCTAAATAACACCTTATATTGTTTTTTATTTATGTATTGATTAACTAATTGATTGATATGTGGTTTTTTCCTAAGATAGACACAAATGTGTTTGGGGAAGGTCTGTGGCACTGGCTGAGATTTTACATGTGCTCTCACATGCTCAATACAGACCTTAAAAATCTTCTGAAGCATTTTGTATGCCTTGGGGAAAGGCTGAAATGAAATATAATTACGATCTTCACCTTTTCCTTTTTCTTTTTTCTTCCTAAGGGTGATGTATCAGGTTTTCAAGTGGAAGATGCATTCTGATAAACAGCAGCATTACAGTTGTATTTTTCAGAAGACATCTACAGAATGATTGTGATAGCAGAAAAAAACGGCTCTGCAGAGTAAATAAAAAGTATACTACTGCTTTCCAACACAACAATTATTTTTTTTCCATTGGCTGATGGGTCAGCTGTACATAGTGTCCCTTTGGGCAGGCATTCAGATTAAACTATAATGTGGTTTGACTCTGAGAGGCATAAAGGGGGAAAATATTGAAAGGCATCACTGAAGGTTTAGTATTGCTTTTAGAGTACTGAATTTAATTTGAAGAGACACCTTGATCATTATTTAACTCTTGTGACCAACCAGACAGGCTGCAAATAAATAGTAATTTTTTTTTCTTTATTTTGTCTTACAGGTGGTCTTGGAGTTCCAGTATAATCTCCTGAATTCTCAGTTTAATATGTAGCTAGCAATATTGTCTTAAAAACTAGCTGATACTTCTTTAATTCTCCATCTATTTCTAGAACTCTAGATGGTTGAACCTGAAAACCAGGTAGGTCTTGACCTAATCATCCTCTCCTCTCTTTAACTATTTTGAAAAAGAAAAGGGTGCACTCACTGTAAATAGAGTAAGGTATGTACCCATTTCTAGAACTACATGTCCTACTTTAAGGGAGTGAAAACCATGAACCAATACATTTCCAAGAACACATATTTTCCATTTCAGTTTCAAAGAAGAGGAGATTCCAAAGTATAGAGAATACAGGAAAAAAGCTGTTGTTCTTGATGTTTCCTATGTATGCAGAAAGTTCAGACAAAGGTATAATGAAAAAATAAAGAAGCTGGCAAGTCAAAAGTCAAAATATAAAAGACCTAAATATCATAGAGTCTGATTTTCAGGTCTTTTGTCTAATGGAACTTTAAAAGCTTAAAGCAATGATGCTTTCAAATTAAAAACTTATCTTTCTATGAAGAAAGATTTCTATGGCGCTTTATAAAGAATGTAGGAAAAAGTCACAATGAATTAATGAAGAAATTAATTATTTTCAAAGAAATTATTACTTTTGCCTCGATATTTTCAACTTTGAATTACTTCTTTCATGGATGGCTGTATAGCCTCCCAATAATTTTGTATTTGCACTGTGATCCAGTGATACAGACTAGCAAATTCAAACACTGGTAGTGGCATAATTTTACAGCAAGAACATCATAACAAGGTTTGATCTTGAGTAAATATCCCTAGGTCATAGCAGCCATTCAGTCTGAACTCTGTGGTAGTGCTGATAACTCTTTTTGCCTTATTACTATTTTAGGGCTTGTATGAGAGTGTTTAGCTGTAAACATACCTTTAAATTACTATAATCATTTCTAACACTTCAAACAATTACCTTCTTTGAACTGTTCCTCTTTGGTTACACCAGTCATCGTTTTGCTCTAAGGTTTCCTTTTTTCTATCTGTCCATTTTTTCTGCATGTACCAGAGAAGTACAAAGACCTTTACGCAGTGTTCCAAACACTCCCCTTCTGTCTAGAGTATAAGACTTTCACAGATATGATTGATCCATTTCCAAAATGACACCCAGCATCGTACTAACTTCCCTCAAACTGTATGAAATTGCATTCTTTACTAGTAATTTGCTGTCCAAAATGAGACCTCCCAATGAAATTGCTTAGATTAGACAAGCGTTAAAAAAAAAAGAAAAAGAAAAAAAAAGAAAAAGACATGACAGACTTCTTGTAGTTTTCAGTTCCCTCTACAATTTACGGAGTTATCAATTCTCAGCTGCCCTTCTGCAGTACCTCAGAGAAGGTGGAGGTGAGCTGGGGCAGAAGAACGGAGGTGAGTTCTAATGTCAGGTGGTGCAGAGACACCCTCCTTTTCTGAAGGGCTGCTAGTGGGTAACACTGAAAGCTGTTACAGCAAAAAAACCTGGAAATAGCTAACTCGAGGAAATTCCAGTGAGCACGACATAGTGAAGATTTCCTCATGCTTCTTTTTTTCAGGCTCTTAAACAGTGAAATCCAAACAGCAACACGTGGAGTGATCTAGTTCTGTTCATTGATTTTCCCTGAAACTGTCCATTGGCACAGATTTGAAATTTCCATATCTAAGCCTTGCAGTAAACATCAGTAAACGGTCTTTATTATTCACCCATCAGACTGTGGTAGGAAGCAAATTACTTCGAGTCTTGTAGAACTTTTTTTGAGTTTTATAAGTAGTAACATTGTAGGTCTGCTTTAAAAACAAACGGTACTTGTCTCAGCAAAGGGCTTTGGAGGTGCCGTGAGGAATGCTTTCACTCATCACTGAGACATGGAAAGTCATGTGGAGAGTTCTGTAAGTGACTCACACGGCTTATTGCCTACAGCATCTGCAAAGGTGTTGATAAGAACAATGCCTAAATTAAACTGGCACTGCTGTATCCAAGAGGTTTTTCTGAGTTACACATGGTTAACAAGCAGCTTTACAAAGAGGGAGCACAAATGCCTCTCTTCTAGATGGCAGGAGATGGAGAACAACATTCCTTCTGACTGGCATTGGTCCAACTATTATTAATCGCTTCCAGAGAATAACTTTATGTTTGTGATAGGTTCAATGCACAAAACCTATCTTGCAGTTTATGATTTTGGGAGGGAGGGGGGTACTGGGTTAGAAGTTGGTCAAACAACTGCTGCAGAAACACATATTTGCTTTCCCTCCTGTTTCTGTAGCTGTGAATCTCTTTTTAAACATGTACACAATGAACACCCCCACAATTTCCATTGATATCCAGTCCCCAAATCTTGTTACTTTATCTTGTAGGTGGAAAAAAATCTTAGTTATACTACACTGCTAATTTTAACACTACACTTTTTTGTCTCTTAAATCAAATCATATAATCATATATGGGTATAATCATATATGATGCTTGATATTTCTTCCTAAGTCAGTATTGAACAATGTCAAACATGAAGTGAAACTTGTTGCCGCAGGAAGTCACTAAACCCAACATTTTACATTCAAAACTGAAAATGTAGTTTTTAAAGATACACACACACAGCACACACATTAATCTGAGCTGCTTGATGCTTTTAAGCTAGAGACCATAAACCCCCCAACCTTTTCACCTCTTAATATGCTGTTTATATAGTTACTAAAGTAGTTTTACTGAGCCATTTTCAGTTATTCTTTGCCTGACTGCTCCATTTCTTTATCCATGTTGGATGGGAATTTTCACCTTAAGGAGTCAGACACATGTCTGGCATCAACACTTCATAGGGATGAGTGGATAACATTTGAGATTGCTCTGTCAATCATGTTCTTGGGTGACTGCCTGTTGGATGCAAAATTGTGGACAGAAAAATACAACTATATTTTTCAAAAGCTACTATATAATGATAACAGTAAAAGTTGCCTGAGGAGCCATTTTAAATATTAGACTTCCGCATCAGAAGCCTATGAAACAATTGATTCTCAACTTTTTTTGTAGTCTTGAATATCTAGATTTTCTATGCCTTGCAGATCTCCAAACCCTTGAATTTAGCATGGACAAGTACATAAAACATACCTGCCAAAAAAACCTATCTTTTTTCAAGTTTTTTTACCCCTCATCAAGCAAAAGCAATACAGCTGTGTAAAACAGCTCACTGCAGCTTCTGCACATCCATAAACTTCTGTTTCAAGCACTAAACCATTGGCCTCTTCTGAAACCTAATGTTTCTCTAAGTGACTTCATTGTATTAGATCTTAGTACTCAAGATATGAAGAATGTTAGTTTATATTGAAGGAATTTCTTCTTTCAATTAAGCAAAATGGTAAACAGTTCAAAGTATACCCCATCGTGACTAGATGTTTTATGCAAATGGCTATGATTAAGAGCTAAAAATACTTAATCTTGAGTTGCACTTTACAATCTGGTGCAAGAGAAGTGCAAAAAGGGAGTGAAATTCCTTTACTTGCTTAGGTTAATCTGTATGTTTACTGCCTATTCCACTAAATCAGTTTTAGGTACTGACCTCATGGAATTAACTGCCATGGAAAATGAGTTAATGCCATATATATTGAGTCCTTGTAATAACAGTAAAGCTAAAGAGTAAACCATTGAAACACTTACAAGAACAGAGAATAATTAACCAAACCTTAGAAGAGTTAATACTACGCTGTTACTGCTTTCATCTCTTAAGATAAAAGAACTGTTTCTTTTTCACATCCGTCTCCTGCAGACTTCAGTTTTCTTTTTAAAAGCTGAAATGAAAGTTGACAGTGCTAAATTTACAAGTACACTAATGTATGCATATCACTGCTGTTCTAAATGTGACTTTGGCCCTTAAATATCTTTAGTTTTTCCAAGATGCTAACAGTGTTTTGAAAATTTTCCTACTAATCAAAAATTATTTCTGGAAGGAAGCCAATGTGTATTTTAGTGATGAATGAACAGAATTCAACTGGGAAATGAAAGAACTTTCTGGGTTTTTTTGCAAGCATCTTCCTGAAAATTGAAGTGATTTCCTTCCATAAAAGATTAGCTGATAGTCAATCTCATCAAAACATTTGATTTATAATACAGAACAATCACCCACAGCAATTTTCATAATAAGCACCTGAAAGAAAATCAAGATTAACATTTCAGTTACCTGAAAGAAGTATTAGGCTGTATCTATTTAATAACTGTCTGAAAGAAATAAAGTACAGTACAAATTGTATGTTATATATATTGCTTCAGGATTTGTATTCTTGCTTTGTGGGAATGGGAAATTACTGTTAGGACTACAAAGATGACATCAAACTTGACAGTTTCTCAAATCAAGTACCTGCCGAAAAAGAACTGCCCACCTACCTGCCAGCTTGTTATTTAAATACTGAAAACTAATTCCTTTTCCTTACTTTTGCAGAACAGTTGCTTCAGAGAATGTATCGTTCCCTAAACATAAATGACCACTTCAGGAAATAAGGTATGCATTCTCCTTAAAAAGGATTCAGGATTTCTTTGACCCACAAACCTAGGAAATCAGCACCGTAAGAGAGAACATGAGGAAACATGTATGTTCTTTTACAACCACAATAACAGAGCCTTTTCAACTAGAGACCTGAAAAATAATATTAGAACTAAGAACCACAAACCCATTAATTAAGAAATTTGAATCTAATACTACAGGATTTTCAGAGTTGAAGCACATACTAAGAGAAAGTTTGGTTCATGGAACACAAAAGTTATATACCGTGCATGTGAATAAAACAAACCTTCAAATTACCTAGCAGGCATTGTCCAGACAAGAATAGAACATGGCATTGTTCATTATTACAAATGAAACAGAATGTAAGGTGAGTAATTTCTGTCTCTTAGATCATGAATACCGCAGAAAGTTGTATTTTACAGGACTAGATATGAGAACTATGTAATACACATTTTAAAATACAGTTATAACTGAAAGTTGAAAATATATCTTCCTTTTATTGCAGGATAAGAAGCACCTGGCTAGAGCTACTAATATGAGGTAAATTGCCATCTTTCAGTAGCACAATTTTTTCTTTAAAACATAATTTAAGATGCCTCTCAGATATTTAATCCCTGCAAGAATGGGAAATAACGTCACCTTGCTTTCAGATAAATACAAATACAAGTATTATTAGAATAAAAGAAGATAAGATTATAGCACTTGATAACAAAGACATGCTTTGTAGTTCTTTGTAGTGAAATTACTTTTTTCTCAATGTAGTTGAAAATGTGATGATGATGATGATGATGATTATTAAACCTAACTCATCTAAGAAATTATTACCATGCTAAAGTAAAAGTGTTCATTGTCTAAGACCTTCCTTGAGATCTGTGCTAGAAGCATAAACTAAAGAATTGTGTCTTGGGTAGAGGGACCTGTAAAACAACAGTCTAGAAACACAGCATCACTTCTTCTACATGAAATATGACTACACAGGGAGGTGATGATGGATAGGAATTTAGTCTATGCATGCCAATCAGAAAAGTAACATGAATTTATGGCTTCTAGGCTAGAGTCAATAAGTGTGTGTTTATCTAAATGTACTCATAGGTATATTACAAGTGGGATTACAGATGACACCTACAGGTTAATATCAGAGTAGGTATTTCTGTTTTACTGGTAGTATAGTTAGCCATGTAAAACAGTATGGCTTGCTCTGGGGAGTTTATATTATTATGTAGGAAACCTATGAATGAACTCACAGCTCTGCAGGTTATTGTATTGGTATTGTATTTATTGTACTGTATTGTATTGGTCTAGATTTACTGTATTTAAAGTTTTCATTTCAAAAGTTATTATTTCACTATAGATGTGGGAGAAACGTGTACAAAACTCTGCAATATCTTTATGAAACACATCACAGCTAGGAAAAGTAGTTCTGGAAATTGTCATCTTAGTTCCCTGAGTCACTACCTTCAGATCCTAAAAACAAAAATATAAACATGAAAACTATTAATAATTTTCTCTTCTAGTGTATCTGACAGACACACTATATAACATGAAATAATCCTAAAGTCCCTCCTCAGATAGGCAGTGCTACATAATTATCTCCATATCCAAATGTTAAAGCTTGCTAATTTTCTCACAGACTTTTTTTGTATTGCATACTATATTATGTTATCAAAATAAACATGTATCACAAAGAAAAGTTTATTTGTGAAGGCAGAGCCTCGGAAGAGGAGGAAACATAAGACAAAATCAATACCAAAACAAAATCGATAAAACAAATTATATCTACAGTATTGTTCATCCTATTCCTGTTTATATTTTATTTACCAAGCCCTCAGCAGTTTTGTACTGTAAATTAGGTTTTTGAAACTCCTCCAGTGTACTACATGAAGCGTTCCAGAAACTAGATCTAACTCTAAAACTTAAAGGGTATATGAGTCTTCCTTCTTCACTTATGGGAAAAAAAAAAAAGAAGTAAACAAATATTAAACAGTTACAGCAGATAATCTGAAAGTAATTAATAGTCTGTAACTTGTGGGAATGTGTTTATCCTAGCAAGGATTTACCAAAGGGTGTGTCAAAAGGGGGATATTCTGATCTTCTGCTGACATGAACCACTGTGGCATATATGCTTCCATGAACACGGTGACTTTGCACTCGTGAGACTACAGAAAGTCTTGTGCTATGGATTGGGACTAAATGTCTTTGCATTTAGCTTGTATGAACTTGCTGGGTTGCTGCTTAAAATAATGGTCAAGCAATGTGCTGCAGTTCTTGAACTGATAGCCATGTGGGCTAGGCAGCAATATTCAAAGTGATGGGTGCCCGCATTTGAGAATGCTACCTGTATTGGGTTTACATGGCAAGGCTTTGATGGCAGGGACGGGCTGCAGGGGTGGCTTCTCTGAGAAGATGCCAGGTGCTGCCTCCGTGTTGAACAAAGCAAATTCCAGACAGCTCCAAGACAGAGCCTCCACTGGCCAAGGCTGAGCCCTTCAGCAACACTGGTGGCACCTCTGGGATAACAGATTTAAGAAAGGGCAAAAAGTGCTGTGCAACAGCATCTGGGAGAGAGGAGTGAGAGATGTGAGAGCACCAGCCCTGCAGCCCCCCAGGTCAGTGCAGCAGGAGGGGAGGAGATGCTCCAGGCGCCGGAGCAGAGATTCCCCTGCAGCCCGTGGGGATGAAGACCCTGGTGAGGCAGGCTGTCCCCCTGCAGCCCAGGGAGCTCCACGGGGGAGCAGATCTCCACCTGCAGCCCGGGGAGAGAGGACCCCACGCCGGAGCAGGGGGATGCCCGAAGCAGGCTGGGACCCCGTGGGAAGCCCGCGCTGGAGCAGGCTCCTGGGAGGACCTGTGGACCCATGGAGAGAGGAGCCCACGCTGGAGCAGGTTTGCTGGCAGGAACTGTAGCCCCTTGGAAGACTGACGCTGGAGCACTCCATTCCTGAAGGACTGCACCCCATGGAAAGGACCAATGCTGGAGCAGTTCATGCAGCCCATGGGAAGGACTCATGTTGGAGAAGTTTGTGGAGGACTGTCTCTCGTGGGAGGGACCCCACGCTGGAGCAGGGGAAGAGCGTGAGGAGAGGAAGGACCGCCAAAGACAACGTGTGATGAACTGACCGCAACCCCCATTCCCCATCCTGTGGTGCCGCTCAGGATGGGGGAGAAGATAGAAGAATTGGGAGCAAAGTTGAGCCCAGTAAAAAGGAATGGGTGGGGGGAAGGTGATTTTAGATTTCTTCCTATTTCTCATTATCCTACCCTCTTATTAATTAGCAATAAATGAAATTAATTTTCCCCAAGTCGAATCTGTCTTGCCCATGATGGTAATAGTTCAGTGATCTCCCTGTCCTTATCTTGACCAATGAGATTTTAATTTTATATTCTTCCCTCTATCTTGTTGAGGCAGGGAGTGATAGAGTGGCTTGATGGGCACCTGGTGGCCAGCCAAGGTCAACCCACCATACTAGCAAATGAAATGTGTATGAAATTGAGGATGAATCCTAAGAAAAAAAAAAAAAAAAAATTGCTCCTCCATTAAGTTGCAACAGTGCTTTTCCTAGGAATTAGGATTGCTTTAATTAAAAAAGTAAGTAAGTAAATAAATAAATCCAAGCATTGATGAAGAATGAAGACAAAACTGGGACAGAAACTTGTGGAATAGAAGAAACTAAAATAGATGTACTTTTGTATCACCCAAAAGTTTTCCTCAGTTTCTCATCTCAAAGAGTAATCAACAGCAGAAGCTTCAGGAGGGCTTAAAAGCAGGGCATGGAAAGAGTGGTCTAAAACCTGATGTGACCAATTAAGGTAATGCTGGTCTTTTTCAAGCAACAAACAGTATTAATGTTTGTAAGCACCATGCTGGAGGACTATGGGGAATCTCTAAAATACATTGAACTTCAACACAACTGTCCTGGTTTGGGCTGGGATAGAGTTAATTTTCTTCCTAGTAGTTATGTTTTGGATTCAGTATGAGAAGAATGGTGATAACACACTGATGTTTTCAGTTGTGGCTAAGTAGTGTTTAGACTAAGTCAAGGATTTTCCAGCTTCTCATGCCCAGCCAGCGAGAAGACTGAAGGGGCACGAGGAGTTGGGAGGGGACACAGCCAGGGCAGCTGACCCCAACTGGCCAAAGGGGTGTTCCATACCGTGTGACGTCATGCCCAGTATAGAAACTAGGGGGATTGAGGGTGTGAGGGATCTCTACTCGGGAACTAACTGGGTGTCGGTCAGCGAGAGGTGAGCAATTGCATTGTGCATCACCTGTTTTGTATATTCCAGTCCTTTTATTATTGTTGTCATTTTAGTATTGTTATTACTATTATTATTATTACTTTGTTCTTTTCTGCTCTATTAAACTGTTCTTATCTCAACCCATGAATTTTACTTTTTTTTTCTGATTCTCTCCCCCATCCCAGTGGGTGGAGGGGGAGTGAATGAGCAGCTGCATGGTGCTTTGTTGGTGGTGGGGTTAAACCATGACAATGACACAGGTGAAAAACAGAATAGAGAGCAAAATGTATCAGAAGAAGTAGGAGGATATTAAAACTTAAAGAAAATTAATTAGTCACCTCTACTGACCTCTGGAGTAAGTGGTCTAAAAAGCATGTTCCTGTAGCATTAATTGATCCTTTCTAGATGTACTTTTCTAGCTATACTCATTCTATTCTGTGGACATCCCTAGTATAAATGGCAACTCCCATATTTTGATTTCAAAAGATGTATAAGTTTCCACTATTGCAAAATCCACTTGTTTTAATGTGCAGGAAGCATAGCTGTCTAGAACAAAAGAAATTCGTGCTTGTCTCCTGATGAACCAAAATAACATGAGAGAAAAGAAAAGATTATTTCACAAACGTGAATCACCAGTGTTTCTGGCATGACATTTCAGGCTAAAATTAATTATATCCCAAAAAAATCCAAATCACCCAAACTCTCCCACATGTCAAGTCTGTATTTGAAATAGGCATATAGAGACAGCTCAGCTCATGTTTTCAGTCTAATCCCTCCTGGAAGTGATATGGAGTTTTAGCTTACTTTTCACAGTCAGCTTTAGCTTGCAAACATACTTTGTTAACGTAGCTGACATAGGCTTTACATGTAGGAGGCATACACTTTAAAGTAACAATGCATGTGAGAAGCTTGAAAAGTGTTACAGTATAGTGGCTACATGGAGGAGAAAATAAACTTGTTAGCTGTCACTCTAAAGTGATCCATTCCTTACTTCAAGCGATGTACTTTGAGGCCACAATGAGCCAAATTTACCCTCAGGAGAACAATGAGTATTTACTTCACTACAATAAATCGATGCCAAAAGCCAACGAAATATACTGGTATGAATTTGTCATACTATCTGCTTGGTCTGCTTACTATCTGCAAAATTTTCAGCAACTCTAGCACTAGATAACCAGGACCTGATTTTCAGACAGAAGTCAAGTCTGACTTCTCTTGTCTGTTTGTACACTTACTTGAAGTGTAGCTATTGCATCAAGAAGTCTACAAAGTTGTCACCTGCTCTTAGAACCCTTCCTTGACAGTTAACATCTTTTTATACATGGGCACGCACCCCCAGTACTGTGTGCATGCATGCGTGCATGTCCCAAATGGATTATAAAATCAGGTTGGAAATCATGCTTAAGATTATGTTTTCAATAAATTCTATCCTGATAAGGTACAAAAAACCTTTGAGATCCATTCACATTCATCGGTTTCTTTTACTATCTGTTACTCTTTCTTGAGAGCTCTCTCATTCACATCTCAAAGGCTCAAAAGGTATACAGCTTTACCAAATGTTACAGGAGTTTTCTCCAGACTAACAATATGGTCAGCTTCAGTCCCACAACCATCTGCTATATTAATTTCCCAACTGAAGGCTCTGGAACCGCAGAACTATTAGCAGAGCAATGACATCTCTCCATCTGCCCTTAGAAGGAAAACTATGCTTGAGATCAGCTCATTGCAAGCTTTATACATCTCATCTTTTGAGGTTATCATCCAATTCATTTATACTAGATCAGTCAATTAATTGTTAGTTCCCCCACTGCTTGTGCCTATATTTATGCCTAACTATAATGCTAAACACTGCTGCTCTTTTCTTTAGAAAGTGTGGCTCTGTTTCCTTCAGAAAAATATCTTCTCTTAACTAAGACATGATAAAGTATATTCCTTTAGAAAAAAAATATGCATATATTTGTTCTTTCAGCTCTTACCACTAGGCTTCTTAAGCCATATTCATTTTCTTCAAAGCAAGAATTCTGAACACAGTTAATTTTTCTTCTATCTCTACCTTTTTTGCAAAGTATGCTTACTGCCACCTCCATAATATTGCCAAACTTAATCCCTACTTTCACCACGACTTTGTTGGCATGCTTATTGTTTACTACTGTAGTGCTGCAGTAACTGCATTATTTATGATTTCCATGTATCCCTACTTCAGGGAACAACAAAGTGATACAGCCTGATTATCATTCTACTCCAAGGCAGTATCAACCTCTTGAAAGAAATGAGGCAAAAACAAAGTAAATAAATACCTATGGAATAGGTAAATGACAACTAAAGAGGAATATATTAAATAACAAATAATTTAAAAGTTGTAGATAAAAGTCTTGAGTTAATAAACTGTCTGTTTATTATTATTGTTGACAGAGTATAATATGCAAGCTAAATATCATGAAAATGAGATTTCCGAATGTCATCTGACTCCATTGCTTTTTAAAAGACATTTGAAAATTACAACTTTCTGCATTTAGGTATAAGACACTCACTCCATTTATCTTCATATGTTTATATTCATGGCTATCTGAGGCAAACCAATTTAGGGAAGATTTGAGTAAAATGGGTTTCAACATAATCTTTAAGAGCCCTGAAACAAGTCATTCTTTTAGGAGGGTACTTAGGAAGCCAGAGAGGTTGCCCTTCAGCATATTTAAAGAGCATCCAAGCAGCAAAGAAATATTTCAGTCCAGTTTGAAGGAGGTCTGTCATTTTTCCATTACTATCCAATTATAAATTTATATTTAAGGGATAGAATTATTCCGTTGGCTATCTGGATTAGCTATAGTCTGGCAAAGAGCAGCTGCTCTTTAAAATGCCTTCTTCAGACATCCTGTTGAGATAGGGTACTCTTGCATGTCAGGGTTTCATGGAAGGTCGGGGTCTCATAGAAGGTCAGGGTCCTGCAGAAGCTACAGTCCCAGGACCGTTCAAAGCACAGTCACCCTGAGTTAATCAAAAGGAAAGATCAATCAGAGAGTATCTCTGAATTCTCATTTTGTTCTGATATTTAATCATGACACTCATGATTATGCCTCTGTCCACGCAAATTTAGGATGCTGAATACTTTCCTGATGAAAGAACCCTAAGTAGACACCCCCCAGCCCCCAAACCTCACTCTGTTTAGGAACATCGATGTCTGCATTTTACATTTATTGTTTAAAACACCAGCAGAGAAAATGAGTTATTCTTTCTGATCTGAGTTCAACTTCAAAAACTCAATGCTATGTTTCCCATTTTCCAGTTCCTAAAATGCCAGAACACAAAATAGCTCTCAAGATTCTCATTCCTCATGCTGAAGCCAGTTTTGAAATACAAAATTATCAGACTGGACCGAAAGAAAAAATGAGAGCATTTGATCTCTTCCATCATTAGCAAACCTGCATTCCAGTTCTTGGTCTATGAATTGTTTCTGGGTTGAACTCGATAGGTGTTTAATACAAAGATGTTCTAGTAATCTGCAGTGCAGAAATGGGGAATAAAGTCTCCTCAGTGCCAAAAGATGTAACAGGAGAAGCTCCTGTTCAGCTCTGCATTTAATGGAAGAAGGGAAGCATATCAGGATGCTATCAGAGTAATGACCAGTTCTGAGTTGTGATGAAAGACAGTTGTCTGAGGAGGAAGGAGGAGAGCTGCAGGTTAAAACCAAACAAAAAAAGTCCATATATTTAGCAGATGTCACTATGGTCTCAAAGGCTGTTTTGAACTGGATTGTGGCCATGAGCTTTGGAATGTTTGGTGCATACATAAAAAACAGGTCTTTTACAAATTTTTTAGGTCACAACAATAATTTCTTAGTTAATTTTCTATAGAAACTGAAAGGTAAATGCTAAAGGACCATCAAAGTCCAATATGTGATGCCTTTTCATTTCAAATAAGCTTTCTGACCTGCTCTTGAATTTAAGCACCTAAATTGTTGTTTAGATCCTATAAGCCCCACATAGGCACTACAGCAGGCAGTCTCTTCTTACACTACAGCTCATTCTGCTTTTTCTCTCCCCTCCCAGATTATATAGCT
This sequence comes from Astur gentilis, assembly GCF_929443795.1. Lineage (NCBI taxonomy): Eukaryota > Metazoa > Chordata > Aves > Accipitriformes > Accipitridae > Astur > Astur gentilis. The sequence goes on from NC_064898.1 coordinate 14,837,790, forward strand.
AAAACAGACTTTTCTAAGGATAAACTTGTTTTTATGAGGTCACAAATAGCAAACCGAATATTTCTATTTTTTTTTAATCTTTACGCATTTTCACAAAAGCAATGATGCAAACTGAGTTCTTTTTTCTAGCATTCCTTACAGAAAACAGTTATATTCACTCTACCTAATATTTGATATGGTAGAACAGGAATTTCACATTGTACTACCATGAAAATGCAAACTGTTTCTGTGCTGCTTCCTTAAGAGAATATTTCTAAATAGTCTTTTAAAGCTAATTTAATTTCTTTAGCACTTTCCTTTTGGAAATAAAACTGTAGGTAGCTACTTTTTGTGAATATTCAGCGAGATTTTGTTCTATTACCTTTCGTAAAAACTAAACCATGTCAGTTTGTATCCAAATTTAGTCCAACTGACAAAGTTTTTGTTCTTTGAATAATTGGATATTGGTATATCTTTGGATAGGGGGAGGGTTTTTTTAATCTTTCTTTTGCTTTGTTTTGTTTTTGTGAAGAAATGCAATTACTTTTACTCTATACCATAAACTCTAGTAAATGGCTTGGAGCTAGAAAAGGTTTCACATTATACCAATAAACCAAGTTTTAGATGTGATAACATTTTTAGCTCATTCATTTTCTTATAAAAGCAGAGATACTTTTATTTTAATAGGATTGGTACTAGTTTGCTTCCCGGTCTCATTTACTGCTTTGATTTTTTACACCCAAATGTATTTTTTCCTACCTACTTCATCTTCTTGCAAGGCTCAGTCATTCTCAAAGGATCTATCCTGTGACCCACTGATCTTAGTTTTCTCTTTTGCCCTGACTTCCTTGAATTGAATCACGATGTTCTACCTTTGTAGAGACAGAAAGCTGTGGCCCATGCTAAGAAATCAGCAGAAGAGAAAGTCAAGCCTAGTGTATAAAATGGATTCTTACCTCTTCTGTGGGATTTTGTAGCTGCTAACATGCTTCTTTCTGTCCTCAGAGCTTTACTGAGCTTTTGCTAGCTCACAAAGGCGATAAACCTCTTTTTTTTCTGGAAATCTGGCCCTCAACAGTCATTGCTCAAAAACTGTGGCTCTTCCCTGTCCTCCATTCTGAAATGCTACCTTACAAGGCATCCTTTCTTATGGTAAAATTAATCCCTGGAGAAAAGAATAAATTTGTACACTGGATGATGTAGCAACAACCAAGTGCTGTAGTTGCACAGTGATACAGGAAGGAGCGCTCTGCATGGGAGCCAAATCCAGCCAAGAGCCTCATTATTCCATCTCCCAGTGTGTAAAAAATCCTGGTGAAAGAATGAAGGCTCAACTTGGTCATAGGAGAGCATAAGCTGGACAGCTACATGGTGCCATAACCCAGTGAGATAAGAAAATTTATCATTGTAATTCAGAGCAGTCCCTCCATACACCAATATTTTGCTTTTCCTAGTTTCTGTCTATTTTTCCTTTAACCTTCTCTGTTATTTCCATTTCCCCTTTCTGTCTACACTTTTACCTCTACCCTTCAGTCTTTCCCAGCTCTTTCCCCCTAACTCTTGCCTCAGGGTACCATCTATTACCCTAAAATACCTATTAATATTATCCTATTACCTACAGAAGCTTCTTCAGCTTTGCTATGCTGTGTTTACAGTCAGCTGATATCCAGACTCATCAAGTCTATAAACGTTTCCCTTTTTATTTTTCAAGTTCAGTCTCCAAATGGCACTAATTAATACACCATACTCCTTATTATCACAAAAATATTTGCTTCCAGACATATTGGAGTTATGCTTTATGGAAAATATACTGACTTCTACTTACACAGGCATCCATTGGCATTTGTTTAGTCACCAACAAGTTGCCAAAACTGTGGATGCCTTGCTAGAAGATTCATAATGTACTTTTGCATATCCAAAGTCAATATTGTCACTGACAGTACTTCATTAGCAAGTTCTTCTAAGATGATAATTTGATTTGATTAATTATGAAGGCTGAGAATGTTAGGAACCCCCTGGTGAGCAGCAGCAGTCAATGGGAATCACAGTGACTGGCAATGAGGGGAGGAGACCTCCCAGGAGACAATGCTTGTTATCAAGTCTGTTGGTAATAAACACTGCTAGTAATGTTAAAACAAATAGTTCCTGAATAATTTCAATTCCTTGCACCTTTTCTCAGTACTAGCAACAAGTTTCCAGTTAATGTCTTGTTAGAATAAAGAGGTGTTTACTTCTCCATTAAATTTCACTCGGACTGGTCTGGCAAGTACTGGGAATGCCAGTCCTGGAGGACTGAAGAAAAGGACTGCTAGGTCACTCTTGGAGTTTCACGTATTTCATTCATGCTGTCAGGATAAACAGGAAGACCCTTCATCAGACTGAAGCCACAAAGATGAGCCTGTTGATTCAGAGTATTTCTTCTGTTTTGGGAAATATTGCAAAGATAGACACCTATGAAACTTTGATGAATAAAATCCCTTGGTCAGAGCTCTGAATGCTCGTAAAAGACATTAAAATGTCATCCACATATATCTTTGAAAAAAATATCACATTAACCTTCTTTAAAAATCAAACATCTTGCTGTTGATGCAATAAAATAACTAGAATAAGTATTAATAAAAAAGGAAATTTTCCACTAAAGTGAAGATGTACCCTGTGGTCAGTCTAAGGAGAGCACACGGCAGGGGCTAGTCCTTTTCTTTCAAAGGATGATAAAGGCTTCAGCTGATATCAAAGGAAGAGTGTTGCTATTAAAATAGCTTCACTACAATGTCCAGTGATATTCTTTTCCTAATCCTTCCATTTGTATGATTCTGTAAACTAACATAAAGCTTGCAGTATGCACTGAATGCAAGACTACCGTTTCTCAGTTAAACCCAAGATGTCAACAAGAGAATATCTATTCAAATTGAAAGGAATTATTTATCTAAAAAAAATTTCAGAAATTGTCCTAAATGTCATGATTCCTCTAAAGCTCACCATTAAAATCATATACAGATTTGAACTGAGTAGGTTATAGTTTTAGAGTCTCCAGTACAAAAACATGAAAGGCATGGCTTAATGTACCGAGAAGCCCACCACAAACATTAATGGGCTTTATGATATTCATCTGAAAGTTCCACAGAAAGATCACAAGTTCTCCACTTGATTTTCTGTGTTCGGTGTTACCAGTAGGCCAGAATGCTCAATAATAAGCAGAATATCTAGATCTGTGTCAGCTGCTGTTTGTGTATTGATTTAAAACGGTGTTTTAGACAAAACCTATTTCCATAATCTAATTTTGAGGTGACAAAAGCAGATGAGATTCAGTGATTAAAACTGCAAGGTAATGCCGCTTTAAAGGTACAACTTACTCATACAGAATGTCAATTCCTAAATGAACAATTAAAGAAACAGACCAGAATGTCATTTGACAAAATCAAGAAAAACATCTGCTCTGTGTGTTGCAAGTGTCTCAAAAAGTACCTGAAGCTTATTTTCTGGAAATTACTTGCTATTACTATCCCTATACTATCTATTAGCCTTTGGAAAGGACTAGGTATTATTATTGCAATTGAATTTCCTTTTTCTTTTCAAGCTTGATGTTATATTTTCTTTTCCTTTGTATGTCTCCCTCTATTACAGAAAACAAATGACTGTCATTCTATGCATCATGGCTCAGTACTGAAAAAACATCCACTCCTGATCCACAATACAATCTGTTTCTTGCAATTTTAACAAGCAGACACTAATGTTTTGTTACCTTTTCTCACATTGTTGCTCATATTTAGGACAAATGCTTGACAGATAGACATCTACTCTGTACCTTTTTTTTCAGAATGATCCTCAAACTTCTCAAACAAGGATCACTACCGAAATCATGACAACAATTAGGTTGCCACAGGGCCAAAAGGACTCATCCATTCCTCCTGCTAGGAAGGCCTGTGTGCCTCTACTAATCTGTGTCTTGTCTTATGCTCCACTTTCTGCCCCAGAATGAAATTGTCTTATTATTCTTACTTCTTACACTATTTGTTATCTTTAGGGCTCTTAAGTGCTACCAGTATGAATAGTGAGTTAATCCCCTCCACAAAAAAATAAATCCAAGTTTTCCAATAGCTGGCTTTGTACCATATGATTCTTTTGTAGCAGTAACTTTTACAAGAGTGATGGATAGAAATTAATTTCAGTAGACTCTGATTTTCCTCTGTTGTCCTTGGTATATTAAGACTAGTTGTCTAGAATGTCAGGTATTTTGGTTATTAAAGTGTCTTGCTTTCTGACTTCTGTCTTTCCTAATGAACTGTCAAGTCATCTGTTCTGCCCATGGTCACGATTTACCAACCATAACTGATGGTGATATTTTATGACATGCATTTGTCTAATTTGGATGCCATTTCTATGTAGCAATTTTACCAGTGTGAACCTTATGCTATTTGTAGACCAACAAAGGTTTTGTAGTTTTAAATCAATTTTTCAAATAAATTAAAAAAATCTGCATTTCATTAAAAAAAACCCAGCAAACAAACGACCCTCTCTTGCAAGGGTACACAAGAATATTCAAGGCTGAATTTTTCCACTACAAAATCCGTGCAGCCACATTGCATAAACTACCTGAGAGGAAAGCCAATAACAAGGAATCAGTCATTTATGGGAACTAAGAATGCAGTTGAAGCCTCTTGACTCTTGAGCACTAACTAATATTAGTTGTAAACAACAGCAAGCAAGCTCTTACATTGCAGTAGACATTTTTAATATCATTATTTTTCTGTACAAGAGCAGTCCATAAATCATAAAAAGTATGATGTGATAATGAAGTCCGGTTTTAATTTTTTTTCAAATAGCTTAGAATATTTTCTCTCTTGACATATGTAAGATTTGATAAAATTTACTTTATATTTTTATTATAATTGGGGGCCTGCTTCTCTACATTTAACTTATATTCTGTGCGATTTTAGCCAGTACTACTGTTAAATGCATGAGAGACACAGCAGTTCTTTCTGATTGGTCAAACACCATGTATGAAACAGAGATTGTCACTATTAAAGCTATAAATGTGTGTATGCGTGCACACCTGTGTGTGTGGAGAAGAGAGCGAGAGAATGCTTCTTTAACTTGGTGAAAAGTAAAAGTATTAACTAAGAGCCATGGCAAGCTTTCAACCTTCAGTTGTTCTAAGCTTACACTACTTACACAAAGTATAGATCAATGCATTGTGAGCATCATATTTCACAGAAGACTTAGTTAAAAACTTCTAAGACTAGTTTGATGACAATTAAAAGCTATCTTAACTTTATTCTTATTTTGTGGGGTTATATTAAGTGCTTTTACTAGTACTTAATGATTTATCAAATGGTATTGTTAACAAAAAGTAAAAGCTTTATTTGGATATGACTTATTTCATCTTCCTAACATGTAGAGTTCACCAAAAAGAGATTGACTCCCAGATATTATGCTAATAGTATTTTTTCCTAGCTTTGAATATATTGTACGTAAAATCAACACAGATTATGAAAAAAATTGAATTACTATGTATCCTCACATTGATGACATAGCAAAAAAATATTACTTCTGCCAACAGATTTTCTTCTATAGTAAAATCTATGATGATAAGACACTTAGAAATGTTAGCACTTTTCAATCTCGGCACCTTGATCAACATGAAGATAGTCTCACTGTGCTTCCATAGAGTTATAAAAATCTGCAAATGACCAGCAACTGTAACAAAATAATTTATACAAATAAATATAAATGGCATCTGCTGCTCAAAATACTTTAGCCTTAAAGCTGGAATTTGAAAGGCATATTCTAAGCAAAAACGCTGCTAAGTTAGCATTTTCCTAGAGGTCTGTGGGAAATTAGAGGTCTATCAATGACATGCATCATCACTTCAAATGAACTGTGGAATCCAATAAAATAAGTGTGCAGATTCCACACACTTGGAAGTGGGCACAAAAATTTTGTAATTTCTCATGATTTCATGGAATGGATTTTTCATTATTATGTCATTTTTGGCACTTCTGAAATTGAAAATCTAATAAATAAATAGTCTAAAGCTTAAAATAGCTTAGTAGGAGGGAAATATGACTTAGGAGGGCTGAGGATTAGCCTTGATGTATTACTTGGACCATGAAGTTCTGTTTCAGTGGTAGAAGTACTGTCACAGCCTGTCACGCTTAGTCAAGAGGCAGAACATATGCAAATGTATAGCAAGGGACATACGGCAAAATCAAAGAGCTCTGCCAAATGTCCTCTTGTAAGGGTGGTTTAGCATATTCCTGCCCCAATGTGAATGTCCTGCCTAATGCCAGAAACTTTCAGCCTTGTAAGAGAGAACTGCATGTCCTGGTGTAGCAAAACCACACAAACCCCGTCTTTTCATTAGCAGTTTAAATTAATGCATCAGAATGCGAACTGAAAATGCTAGAATATGTTTTCTTTTCATCATCTGCCCCATAAGGGCAGTAAACTTTGCTAGGAAAAATGCAGGAGAGCTGGAGATAGATGTCTCACATCAGCTTAGCAGGAATCACTAGAGGATGTGTGTCAAAACCCAAACCATTCTGTATTAAAAGGGTGGCCAGCACTGATAAGGAGGAGAAAGGGAAATAATTTTTTAATCTTCCTAACAAAGATGGCAAAGAATGTATACTGTTCTCTGGATGACCAAGATACAGACCAGTGTGTTAGTACATCTGAATAAAACCACCCAAACCAAAACCAAAAGAAAAGTCGCTTTGGAGGCTGAGGAATTATTACCTGTTACTTTACCAAAAGATATTTGCCATGGAAAACATTGTGTGTATGTAGGTACTGTCTATTCTGGCACCACTCCTGAAATACAAAACAGATCCCTGCATGTGTCTTTACGCACAATGTTTTCAATAATTTAAGATTGATAACCATTTCCACGATTCATCAATTTAGGCATTCATCATGTAATTTTCCCTAATATTGATGTAATTCTGAGGCTATGGAATTTAAACAATTACCATGTATTCCACTTGTTTCTTTTCTGTTAACTTGCTCCTACTGTGGGTTAGTTATAATTTCTAGATTACTTCTTTTCTGCATAAAATGAAAAGCATAATTCTTTTTTTTTTTTTTTTTTTTTTAAATCATCTTTGCAGAGAAATATGTAGACTGCATAATTTTGCCAAAGAAATCTTAGAATAGAAACTTCAGATGAAATCCCGGATGTATTGAAGTCAAATGCAAAAGCCAAATTTGGTCCTTAACTTTTGGCACATATGTTTTTAATTTGAGCTTACCAGATAATCAAATACCTTGTAAATGTTCCTCTTCAAAACAGTAAGCCTTCACTGAAAGTTTCTGCTTCGATAAGAAACAAGACTAACACATTTTGTCAAAATTATTGCAACCAGAAGAATAGTTATTGATAATACTAGAATATAATTATATGGTATTATCTTGAAACTACCCTTTTACAAAAGATTAAGAGGATATTATTATTAACGTGAAAGACTTCAGGAATAAACAACCTATAGAAATACAGTAGAATGATTAAAGAACATCATACACTACAAATAGAGATGAGATGAAGAATAAACAGAGATTCAAAAGAGAAGTAATTAATTCAGTACATTAAGAATAATGCATTATTCCAGATGTCAGAATTGAAACACTTGCCCTGGAAAAAATGAAAAAAAGTTTTTTCAGTATTGTTAATTAATGAAAAGAACCCACTTTTTGCCTGGGATGGCACTTATGGTGGTTATTCTCCAAAGCCCCTAATCATAAGCATACTTTTTGTTCTAATACAGACTGTTTATTTCTTAAGCTTCGGAATACTATGTGATTTTTAAATTCATTTCATAAGTTGTATGAAAGCCATGCATTTGTTTCAAAAGTCTCAAAAAATTGTTGCTTATTTAATCTTAAGTAAGTGAAATTATACAGGTTTTGTAAATATATTAGAACAGAAAGTATTGACTAAATGTAAATGGAGAGAAGATTTTGACAGGGGAATAATTACATTTGAAAAATTGTCTTTTTCATCTGGAAATTTTGTATTTAGCCCTAGAGCCAAAATCCTGTCTGAGGCCTCATCTCTCAGGGGATCAGAGGTCTGTCCAAATCAACACAGTCTGTATAGTTCATATATGAGTATAAGCATTCTGATGTGAGGACTTTTTTCCTCCCCCAACAACTAGAAAATAGGTTATATATTGCAGAAATTCTGTTTTTCAACTCAAGATACAAAAACTTTAGGAAAATAATGACAGTTCACTATCTAGAATAGCAAATAATTTTACTATTAGAGTACTCAGTGGAATAAAAAAACCAGGAATTGAAGATGTTGCATTGTCATGCCTTAGACAAAGAACTTGATTTAGGGCACACCACATGCAGGCATCCTGACATATTGCTTCAGTAATCTCGATTGTCTCCTTGTTCTGACGAAAACCAGCCATCCTTATCAACCTTTTATTGTAGATAAGAGCTAATATGAAAGTAAGAATATCTTATGAAAACAATAACCAACCAAACAAAACCTCTTTCATCAGAATATTTAAATGATAGTTCTTGGTCTTCCAATTTTCTCTGTATTCTTTGATGGAAAACCATAAAAGTGCAGGATTACAAGCAGAGTTGATATGGTCAGTTTTAAGGATAGCAACTGGCTGCATTTTTGAGAGATTATCTTTGTCACAATGTTAAATTAAATGTGTCATTCTAAGTCTCTTGAAACTCATGCTTAGAAACACAACAGAAAAGGTTTCAGACAGAATAGATTCTAACAATTCTGTGCATAAGGGAGTAACTTGTTAATATAATAATCTTCTTTTCTCTTAGACTTAACCCCCAAAGATAATTGTAATATTTAAAATGTATTTCTAATGTTGACATTTAAGATCAAATGCAAACATTTTATTTTCTTAACGTATATCTAATATACCAAATACAACACTTCAAAAGTCATAAGGTTAGGTGTTTGTGCCTTCTGAACTAATTTTGTCTGTAACAGAATATTTAAAGCCTCTAGCAGGTACCTTTCCTTAGAAGATTTTTCTTCTTGTTAGAACTGCTTTATTACCTAGCTGTTCTTTAAATAGTTCTTAAGAAAGCCATTTCAATTTAATTTCCATTTTCGCAAAATTAATTATACCTTCTGTGTACAAAGCATGATGCGTGATAGTGAAAAGGAATTCTAGTCAAGTCCCCCAATATTACAGAGATGTACATTATAGTATCATTTTCCTGAACTTGACAGCCCAGTTCTCAAGTATGATCTTTTGTTCACACTATTCTTATTGGAACAACTTGCCATTCCTCAACGGCTAAGAACCATTGCATTTCTTGTGTTATTTTACAGGATGTATCCTTTTGTTTGTTTGTTTGTTTTAATTTGAGACACTGTTAAGTATTTCTTCCTCTGGTAAATGCTCTTTGTACCTGTTCCTTTCCTGTACATAAACACCCACTCATACATAGTATCCCACACAAAGTTTTAACAGTATCTGACAACACTCCATTAACATTATGTCATTGCTACTAAAAATATGTTGCTTAATGTATGAAATCATACTAGTCTCTTTCTCAGCCACATCGGACAGGTAGCCCACAGCCAGTTACTGTGCTACTAACACACACAGATAATTTCCTCTTTGGGTTCCAAGACCTGAGTTCCAAATTTATAAGATCATTCTCTTCTTTTTACCAATCCTCTTGAATGTTCTCTCCTGAAATTAGATAGTATTAGGAACTTGAAAGTCTACATGACTTAGTCAAACAAAATTGTCCCTGATATTCAAAGCACAACAGGACTTAAGACTATCATTCACAAAAGCTGAGGCATAAATAGTTCATGAGAGCTTCTACTGTGTGTAAAATGTGTTGCAGATCCATCTGACTTTACTAGCCAATACTACAAAGACTGCTTTTCAGTTCAACTTACAGCAGTTTGTGGTTTTTAAATGAGCAGAGATCCTATTTCAAACATAAAAGCATTGAAACAGGTGCAAATTTTGCACTTCTTAGACAAAAAATAAATAACTCGACTCATCTCTGACTCCGCTCAGTCTATGAATAGCCAATACTCAGAATTTACAGTCTGTAGTTCAAATTTCCAGCTACTTGCTTCAGAGGACTAAGTCTTCAGAATAGATATTAACAAAAGCAAAGGATATTGGTATGAAAGACTTTAAACAGACTAAAGGTCATGGGGAACAGTTCTGTTATCATCTCAGGAGCAAGACATTAGATAAATAAATCTTAGAACTGAATTTCATTCTTTACAGAATCTTCTCAGTATGCAAATATAAGATAAGGCTAGTACAAGTCCTCATTAAATAATGGATTTACTATGTTGTGTACTCTTTAGATTTACTGTGCTCAAGGAATTGGCTGGCTCAGAAGACCATCAGTATTTTTTTCGATTTGCAATGAACAGATTAGTACAGAATGCTCACTTCTGACTTTTTTAAAGTCAGACACATGGATGCTAACTGCCACAGCTCCTCATCTGTCACAAGTCAAACTTTGCCAGAAATAAGGAGATAAGACAGCAGAGAGCAAAAACAATATAGTTTCTTCGAAAGTTGTAAAAGTATTCCTCAGTTTAAGTATATAATCATAAAAATTTTATTTTGCAGTAGTAGGTTGACTCAAAGTGCTGCAATGACTAAAATGAAGATAAAAGAATAAATAAGCAAAAATCTGTTCCACATAAAATCACTGATAATACATAGTTTGTAGTTAGTAACTACAAACATAAGAGTTCTCAGTGGTAATTGAACAATATATTTCAAACCAAATTAAATAAATAAATTTCAAACTTTTTACCCCATTTCTTACTTTAATTAGATCTACCTTTAAATTAAAAATTGCAGTCAAAGGAAATGGTTCTAAAACATTAACAATGAAACATTTAGGAAAACTTGTAGGAGCCTGTCAGCTTTATTATAAACAATCTATTTTTTAAAAAATACAGACTAAAAATGGTAAAAGTCCTAAAATACTAAAAATTCTCAAAAGCTTTAGATTAATGTGCTGTATAGGTAAAAAATGCCATTTTTAATAAAAAGAATGCAAACAAAATTGCTTCAGGAAGTCTGTTGAAATCCAGATAAAGTACACTGATACTCTAAAGTTCAGGTTAAAGATTAAAAATTATGAAAGTGCAGGAAAAAAATAAAGCCAGTAGTGTATGATTCATTGAGTGCAAGATCTACACTAGTGAAATAAGAGGTTAAGCCCTAAAATCCAAACCAAACAAAAACAACTTCAATTATTTCAATGCAGAAATACATACTTTTCATATAAAATAAGACTTCAATAATTATTATCTCTTTAGAAAGCACACTAACTTGAAAGCTATGGTGTTACATGAACAAAAACAAACAAAAAACAAAGTATGACCAAAGACAGCTAGGTTAATAAACAATACTTATATTCCAGAAAAGCCAGTTTTCCTCCTATGCCCAGAAAATACATATTCTGAATTAGTCTGCAATACCACAAAATTTAAATGTAATTATCAAAATAAACTTCAGAATATATATTAACTACTCCTTACTGGCCCAGGCAAAAATTAAACTTCCAGGAGTGCCAATTTAGAGGCATCTCACAGTAAAGAAAGGAAGACTTTTTTTTTTGTATATATATATATATTAAAAAAAAAGAAGGCTAATTTTTACTCTAGTAGTACACAACTTAAAATCGACAGGCAACTAGAAAGATAACTCACAGAAAATAATACAATGCTGAGGAAGAGCAATTAAAAAACATGTTCCACTGTTTTCCATGGGGAATATCAAAAAGTTTTAAGAATGCTTCCACTGTATTTTCAGAATTCAGCATTTTTAAACTTCACAAGCACCTGATATACATTTAATGCAGCATGCTTGTAGTTTTGGAGGAAGTTTATACAGTGAAAAAAACACAAAAAGAAAGTTAAACAGTTGAGTTTTATGGCTAATTATGATAGTTAAATTCACAAAATCTCAGAGGTGCCTGTGCATTAAGAAGACTACTCAGCAGTTATAGTTGTAATATTAATATCTAATTCTCTTTCCACATATTTTTGTGTGGTTTTGGCTGGGAAATCTTAAGGTTGTATTCCTCAGATGTTAATTTATTTTTGGATAGCGTATCCCAGGCCTAAGCAACAGGGGAAAACAAGTCCCTTGTCATTAACTACAAACATCCTGAATCAACAACTTGTCAACTTTTAATCAAATAAAGACATTTAAAGCTAAAATGAATAAAGCTGCTTACAAATTACCCCAAAAATATACAGCAGGGAAAATTCCTGCTCTAGTAGCAAGGACTGAAAGAATAACTAACGTATTTGTCTGCCACACTTATAATCTCTATCATTCTAAAGAAGAGATCACATTGGCAAGTTAAAGGTCTCCACATCAGCACAAAACTCATCAAGGTACTTAAAATCATTGACAGGAGACTTCATGTTAATTCAACAGAGGCACTGTTTAGCTAATTCAGTTCCGTATTGCAAAAAGTCTCTGTACAGAACAAACACCTTAGACCTGGCTCGATTCCTAAGGCAGTCTGGTTTTCTGCACTATTCCAAGACCATTCCTATTGCAGCCATTCTGTATTGATTGCCATAGATCATTTCTCATCCTCAAGTAGGTTCATTTTCATTCTTGGTACATTAGGTGCTGTTTCAACCTCAGTCTGAATTGCTGTTTAATAAGATAAATAATCATAAGAAGTAATTACCCAACATTTAAGATGATTTGTAGCTGTAGCTGTGAGACTGCAAGATTATCAGGAATGCTATGCACATATTTCTGTTCCTTTGTCTTTTATCTGAGAAAACAAATGGGTTTAAGTTGTCTAAACTTGGACTAAGAGACGAGGAATTTGCAAAATTTCTCACATAGTTTTAAATTTAAATATTTCATTTATTCTCAAGAAAGTGATTCAGTATTTCTTGTTCAGTTCTCTCATCTGTCTAGTAATATCTATTTACATTGTATTAAGATCTAAAGATTCTGATCAAACTATCAAAAAGCTGAATGAATCTCTAGAGCCAGTTACCCTGCCTCAATACAGCATCAATTGCACCTACATAATTTTTCACAAACATTTGTCTCATGTGTTGTTAATCTCTGTCTTTAGTAATAGAAACTTTGCAACTGCCTCATGCGATTTGGTCAATCTGCAATTAGAAACTTTTCCTTATTGGACTATCTACATCTTTATGTCTGCAACCTGAGCTTGCAACTTCTCGGTTCATTCACTTTGCATATGGGGAAAATGGTTTTACTTGTCTGTGCAATAGATTTCTATGTTTTGGAAGGTTTTTTGTCCCCCATGAGTTCTAACTTCTTCAAGGTAAATGGCCTTAAGTAGGTTAATCTATTTTCATAGATAAATTCACTAGGCCTCTGATTGTTCTCATTGTTTTTCTCTGGACTCTCTGATAGCTGTACATATTTCTTAATCTGTCACACATGAAATGTTAGGGTTTTTTTCAGCTGAGACCTACTATTGTAGAGTTTAGCAGAAGGATTATTTCAAATATTTTTCTATATGCCTGCTTTGTCCTAAACTTTCTGTCTGTACATCCCAGAATAGTGCTGTTTGGACAGTAACATGGCATTTATGTTTCATTTTCACCTTGTGATCTCTTGAGCTCTTTCTAGGCAGCCCCTACGAAAGTAGTTGCTCCCAAACCTGTCAATTCATTGTTCTGATGTAAAATAGTGTTTTGAGTTTATACATGTTGATTTATATCTTTCCTTCCCCTAGGTGCTTGCTCCAGTCTCAGGATGATTTCAAATTCTGCATCTTCCAATATGCTGCAGTCTCAAAGACCTAGATGTGATCTGCAATTTAATATGGAGCTCTCTGTTCCATCATTAGATCCTTAATGAAAACAACAACTAGAAGTAGGCCTAAAATAAGCATTTTGTGGTTCAACAAAATAGACTTAGTGCCCTCCTCCTACCTAATTAGTAATTACTGGCAGCTATTCTGTGAGTGTAGTTTTCTAGCTAATTTTTCATTCACCACCTAGTCCTATGCAGATCTCTTTTAGATTTCTTTGAGTAAGTCCAAACCTAAGTGGAAAATCAAAATCTGTACTTTATACTCCCTCTCTATCCATGGGAACACCTAACCATGTTGTATAAAGATTATAAAATCTACAGTTAGATATGTATGAGAAAACTTGTTCTTCACTGATCCCACTGGCAGCCATTCATCTCCTTCCTACCTGTCAGGGGCTTAAAAAATGTGGTTATTTATTCCAGGGTATGTTCTTGTCATGAAGATTTACTTTTTTGAATTCCCTTCTCCATACAACATTGCCTTTATCCCAAAGATTTTACAATATAGGTAAAATAAGTCTAGGGGGTTCTTTACTTTCAATATATTGACAAATAAAGTATCACTTAAACTTCAGTCTATTGCGCTACATGAAAGTTGAGGCTATTCAAGAATCTAAATTGTGACAGGATTAGGCAGAAGGTTCTTTTTCAGACTGAAGTCTCATTAAAGGGTATGAAGGTAAAGATTAGTGATCAATTCTCAGTGTGGAAAAGAGTCAGCAGTGGCATCCTCCAGAGTGGAAAACACCCAGCTGGTTCAAATAGCAATTAGAAAAATTCATGGACAACATCTCCAGGAACAGATATTAAAATGTGTGTTTCCAGATGTGTGCTTTAATACCTCTAAAGCAATGACTATGGATGCTGGAGCAGAGCAAAGGACTACAGAAATTACCCACTACATAAGACTACAAAGGGCTACACAAAAAGGACAGGCTCCCATGCTCCTAACAACATAAGAAGATGGCCACATTACCACTCATGAGCGAGCTCTTGAGGCTAAGAAAGTTCACTGAAGATACTTGCTCCATACTCAGATGTCTAAAGGGAAAACAAACATTGGCTAACAGAAATAGCATAAAGAACAGAACCAAGAACATCATAAGGCCATCACAGAAAACCATGATTTTTCCACGCCTAAGATTCATTCTGTAACTGTAGTCCCTTTAGCACAAAAAGAATACAGTATATTTGGAAATGGTCCAAAGAAAACCAGCAACATGGTATGGAAAAAAATTTATGAGTAATGACTAGAGTAAGCTAGGACTACTCAGTCTGGAAAAGAGAGACTGAGGGAAGATATACTGTACAAAATCATGAAGGCCATGAAAAGGCATTATATATCTCTTTCAAAATATAAGACAAAAGTTATGAAATGTAACCAGCAGGAGCCAGGTCAAAAAGCAAATAAAGGATAGTGTTTTTTCCAAGCAGTGTACCTATGTTTGCCAGAGGATGTGGCGGTTCTTAGAAGATTATATGACACAAGGGGAAGACGGGCCTAGTGCAGGGAACCGAGATCTACAGAGAGCTGCTAAATATGTAAGAATTTCCCGAGATAACTGTGATTTCTGAGCTGAAAGTGATTGGTGGCTAAAAGATTTTATGGAAAAATATCTATCTATCTGCCCTGTTCCAGTCCTTCTCTAGGCATGCACTTTGATCAATGTCAGGGACAATAGAAGAATATTTTCTATGACCCAACATGCTTGGTCTTTTTCTTATTCGAATAACACCCTGAATCACTGCTATAAAGTCAAACTAAGGAAGTGTTTGCTGTTGACGAAACATAAAATAATTTATTGGATTATTAGATTTTGCCAAATACTGGATTTAGAATTTTTTTTTCAACTTACTAAAGAAGAAAAGTTCTTTACAGTTATTGACTCAAAGAATAAAAAAAACTTCTATTACATGCATATGCAAGTCTGTGACAAAAAAACCCAACTAACTTCAAGTTCTAGTAATCAGCTTTTTTCCCCCAAAAGCCTTTGGTACTACTCATAGTAATATAATGCTCCATAACACTGTCACACCAGTTGCAAAACTGTCTAAGACTAAAGATCAGTGTTAGTAAGAAATCATGCTACTGTTTCACCATGGGGATCTTGAATATCACTATACTCTGTGTTCATGAAATACTGCTAAAGGAAAGAGCCTCCTGGAGTGACAACCAGACAATAAGTTTGTGTTTTAAGCGTGCGACTGTTTTTCAGCACAGCTACACAATGTTGTTTCCCTGTTTTCTAAATTTCTAGCAAGGCTTCAGACTTGCCTGAAAGACAGTTGGTGTCTGTGCAAGCTAGACAAAGTAGGAAGTAATAGAGATTGACAGAGGGAATTGTCTAAGGTTTTGGATGAGTCTGCAAAAGCTGTCTCAATTTAGGGGGTTTGTTCGCTTCACTACTGGAGACCGTAAGTAGAGCAAATACTGTTACTGGCTTTTCGGATCGTACCATGCAAAGAAGCATTTTTCAACTAATGCTGACCATTGGATTATGGTCTACCATGCTAGAGGAAAATCCTTGCACAGCAACACTCTGGTTTATTGAGGAGTATTCAGAAGTTACATTACTGCAGGAGGCATTAAAATGAAACAGACTTTTGATCATTTTGCACTCCCCCAAAACTTTGTTGAACTTCATCTCAATACCTAGTTTTGTAAAAACTTAGATGGCACTTCCTCCCATCAGACTCTGGGTCAGCTCTGCTTCAGCTATGTGTCAGGTTAATGGACATCACTCACTTGGAGATCTGTATCTCAATGGGAAGCTGATTTAGAGTCCTGAAGAATTCATAGTTTCTAAAAATACTTCCCAAACCAAGCTAGATTAAATAACATCCTTTTAAAAAACTAAAAAAATGTCTCATCTGGAGTTCAAAAGGTCAGACGTTCAACTGGGATTGGTAAGATTTAGTTCAAGTCTGTTTTCCCAAATGTTATTCTGGTTAATGTAGTAGGTTTCTTTCTTTCACACTTTTACCACTCCAGCAGTACCACTCTGGTTCTATCGTTACATGTCTGGTAAAAGACAGAAGAGATCTCTAACAAAGAATGGAAGTTCAACAAAATAATTTTTTTTTACTGGCAACCGCTTTTGGTGAAAAAAATTCTGACCTGTAGAATTTGATGCTGATATGAAAAATACTTCCTAACACCATTATGTATCATGAACAGTAGAGTCTCCACATTTTGGCCTATACTCCAGAGTTTAGCTTAATATACTGGTCAGGCACATGTGAAGTTGAAAATTGTTCCCAGCTGTAGATTTATGTGCACAGGAGAACATCTCTGTCCATGCTGGACTCTGAGGACATAAAAGTAGAACCTTTCAGTTAGAGCAACATTTGCTCCAAGCACTCTTCCCATGCTACCTCCATCTTCCCAGTCTCAGAGCCAGAAGCACACAAGCCATGGGCTTGTTCAGCATCTTATCCTTGGGATAAGAAAAGTTACTGATAAGAAATCTTAACCAGTTCCATCCCAATATAATTCTTAACAGAAAAAGTAAATGAGATAATTTATTCTGTTTAATAGAACTAGACTGGTCTTTAAAAATATCACCTCCTGATTCTTTTTACATTCCATTAAAAAAAAAAAAAAATTCAACGCTTTTCCAGTATGCACTCTGGTAGGTATCCTATTTTGTGCAAACATATAATGAGTCCTTTTACGCTTCTCATTAACTGAGTTATTTTCAGCACGCCTATATTCTCTGCTGTTCATATCCAATTTTACCACATAGTCCAAATGAGAAGAAAAAGAACATATTTCAGACTTTTACTGAAGCTAAACATTTGCACAAAAGACAGTGGAAAGTATTTAAAAGTTCAGCAGTTCTACTGATATAACAGCAAGTGTCACAATTACGTAGTATTTCAAACAAAACCAGAAAATACTGATTTACTAACAAGTACATTGAACGTACCCTGCATTCAAAATTTTCAGCCCTGTACCCATAGTAATTTCCATCTACTATTCTCATTCTTTGTTTTAGCTGGCTGACCCTTAGAACACAGAGTCCAAAGACAACAGCAAATTTGTATTTGACCTAGATTTATTATTTAAATATTTATAAGTTAATAAAGCTCAGCACTTTGAAAATAAGAATTCTTTTTCATTTCCATTTCTTTTCATATTTCTGAGATTTTATTGCTGTCAGCTATGGCTAACCATCTTGTACTAGGAAGCAGTCAGGACTTAGAATAAGGTGTCCAGCATTAACCTTTCCACCTAATAAAACATCAGTACAGCTCAATTGCTCATGGCATTGTCCTCAGTCATTTAATTCACTTTCTATCTGGATAGAAAGTGGATAGCAACATTTTCTGCCACTCTGACTATCAAGTAATTCACCTCAGCCTGTGAAGGATTAAGAGGTAAGGCAGTTTCATGTCTTAAGTTTTCAATCTCTATGAATAAGTGCTGACAACAGAGTTTTCACATACCCATTTTCATCTCATGATCAAAGCTGCATTTCTATTGGTTAAGAAAAATGCATCTGTACACACATCATTTCAAGCCTAAGTTCCCAATAATCAAAAAGAAAAAATAGAAGTACAATTTACAGTCATATTGCCAATATACTAAGGCTCCTAAGTCAAAGTCTTCTCAAAAACTGTGCAGCCTCTGATTAATATTGAAGCAGAACTCCCACAGAAACATCACCCTGGTTGTACTGGACACTGTTCAGGCACACACATTCCTGTTTCAAAGAGCTCACAGTTTAATTTCAAGCAAGAAAATTGAACAGCAACAAGAGATACCGATGGAGACCAATAAATTAAGCTCAGGCAGCTGTTGAAGACAAGGTAAAAAACAGGATTGAGGCATGGAGTAACTTTTTCCTTAGGAGGCTAAGAAAAAAAATTTGCTTCTGTCCCATGGAAGCACCTATCAATACACATTTCTCCTTTTATTTTTCTGAAACGTTTATGTTTTCCACTTGTAAATGACAGAGCCATGTACACACTGCGATGGCCTTATAATAGTGGTTCATCCACTTGAATGAAAAGTGACTAACACTAACTGCCTTGAAGAAGCAGCAAGAAACCTCTTACAGCAGCCAACTGTGCATCCTGTGCATTCAGCCACAGCTAGTGTTTACCAGCAACAATTTCCTTTCAGTTACATGCAGAGCTTTGGTGAACCTACCTCATTTCCACACCATTAACTTCCAAACATTTTTTTCTTCCCACTGTCACTCACCATGGTCTCTTCTGTGTTTTTCTGTCAAATCCAATAGCTTCTCCAGCAGTCTCATGCTGTCTGTCTCTGAACAAATCCAGACCTTTCTTCTTCTAAAAAGCCTTTCTCTCATTCATGTCTGTCTTTCTGAGTAGTTTGGGCGGTACCTTGGAAATTGCTCACCATCATTATTCTGTGTTCACCCCAAAAGTATGAAGTGTCCCATGATCCCAGGTGTGGTAGGCAGAGCCAATTTAACTGGGTTACTTAAAGGAGAGAGACACAATGCTTCACTTGCCTGTGCAGCAGTATTATTGTGCCAAACACCAAGCAGTTCATGGATGGCAGTGCTCTGAAGCATGGGGCTTTATCTCCTATAAATAGGATTAGCAAATGAAAATATGTATTCTAGTTTCATACAGCAGGATTATCAGCAAACCAGTGCATTTCTGTGTTGTTCCTTTTAGCTCTATTTTCAGATGAGTACTAAGACAGCATTCGTTAACCTCATCTGTGAAAAAATGCACATATTCTAACATGTTTAACATTTAGATTGCAGATTTAGATTACAAATAGATAGATCATCTCTTTAGTAAGAATAATAGAAATACCTCAGTCACAAATTTTCCTATTAGAAGAGAAAAAAAGTTGTGTCATAGAATCACTACAAATAAAAGAGCAGCTTAATGCATCAAATATATAGCCACTCATTACACCATCTGAAATATTGTGTGCTTCCAGTTTTAAGGTATCCATTTTATATAAGCACATTTTTAAAAACAAAAGGAAATACTGCTGCACAAGTTTTCCTTCATGACTCTTCCAAATGCAGATTCTGATAGTTAATTATTTTTGAGAAGTCACAAAAAATGGTAAATCACCTGTTCATGTTAATTCGATGCCAGTTCAAGAACACTGTATTTGTCATCTGAAGCTTCATAACATGTCTAGGAAACAGGGTCATGAAAATTTATCACGTAGTCTCATACTGAAGAAACATAAGAAAAACTTCCCTGAACTGTTTCCATATTTACTGTAAGTCCATCCTCATTACAAATTACTAAGTTTTATTTGCAATTTTAAATGTAATCTAATGCACTTATGCACAAAAAACCCTAACCTTCTGAACTTTCACTGAACAGCAAAAGTAAATTTACCAGCCTGAGCATGGATTATCTGAGTTGATTCTACATGACAGTTGGAATATCCAGAGACTTACTTTCCAAAGAATAGATGGCATTTACTGTCTCTGGGACACACTTCCTGCTAAATATACGAGGGAAATAACAGCACAGCCAGAATTTGTTTTTCCCTCTACAGCAGTTGGAAATAAAGACATCAGGTTACACAGAATGTAAATCCCTCATTTGTATTTGCAAAGAGTAAAGCCAGGACCCTGAATTTTAGGAAAACAAACTTCCAGCTCTTCAAGGAATTAGTCAATAGGACCCCTGGGAAACTGCCCTCAGGGACAAGGGAGCAGGACAGACAGAACTGGCAGACCTTTAAGGACACTTTCCATAGACCACAAAAGCTCTCGATCCCCAGGTGTAAGAAATCAGGAAAGGAATACAAGAGACTGACATGTATGGGTGGAGACCTGCTGGTCAAACTAAGGGCAAGAAGGAAACGCACCGGTGGTGGAAGCAGGGACAGGTATCCTGGGAAAAGTATAGGGATGCTGCCCAGTTGTGTAGGGATGGGGTCAGGAAGGCAAAGGTGGAGCTGAACTTGGTGAGGGATGCAAAGAATAATAAGGGCTTCTACAGGTATGTCAGCCAGAAAAGGAAGGTCAAAGAAAGTGTATCCCCCCTGATGAGCAAGACTGGCAAACTGGTAAAAACGGATGAGGAGAAGGCTAAGGTACTCAACAACTTTTTTGCTTCAGTCTTCACTGACCATCTCTTTTCCCACACCTCTCGAGTGGATAGGCTGCAAGACGGGGCCTGGGGGAGCAAAGTCCCTCCCACTGTAAGAGAAGATCAGGTTCGTGACCACCTGAGGAACCTGAACATACAGAAGTCCATGGGACCTGACAAGATGCTTCCCAGAGTCCTGAGGGAACTGGCTGATGTAGTTGCCAAACCACTCTCCATGGTGTTTGAAAAGTCACAGCAGTCAGGTCAAGCCCCTGGTGACTGGAAGAAGGGAGACATTGCACTCATTTTTAAAAGGGTAGAAAGGAGGACCCTGGGAACTACCAACCTGTCAGCCTCATCTCTGTGCATGGGGAGATCATGGAACAGATCCTCCTAGAAGCTATGCTGAGTCACAGGGAGGTGATTCAAGACAGCCAGCATGGCTTCACCAAGGGCAGGTCCTGCCTGACCAACCTAGTGGCCTTCTATGATGGGGTGACTGCATCAGTGGACAAGGGAAGAGCTGCGGATGTCACCTATCTGGACTTCTGTAAGGCCTTTGACACAGTCCCCCACAACATCCTTCTCTCCAAATCAGAGAGATATGGATTTGATGGATGGACTGTTCGGTGGATGAGGAATTGCTTAGATGGTCTCCTTCCAGAGGGTAGCAGTCAATGGCTCAATGTCCAGATGGAGACTGGTGACAAGTGTCCCTCAGGGGTCTGTACTGGGACCAATACTGTTTACTATCTTCATCAATGACATAGACAGTGAGCTCAAGTGCATTCTCAGCAAATTTGCAGATGACACCAAGCAGAGTGGTGCAGTTGACACGCCTAAGGGACAGGATGCCATCCAGAGGGACCTGGACAAGCTCAAGAAGTGGACCTATGTGAACCTCATGAACTTCAACAAGGCCAAGTGCAAGGTCCTGCACGTGGGTTGGGGAAACCCCCAGTATCAATACAGGCTGGGGGGATGAAGGGACTGAGAGCAGCCCTGCCGAGAAGGACTTGCAGGTACCAGTGGATGAAAAGCTGGACGTGAGCCATCAATGTGCGCTCACAGCCCAGAAAGCCAACTGTACCCTGGGCTGCATCAAAAGCATTGTGGCCAGCAGGTCGAGGGAGGGGATTCTGCCCCTCTACTCCGCCCTGGTGAGACCCCACCTGCAGCACTGCGTTCAGCTCTGGGGTCCTCAGCACAGGAAAGACATGGACAGCTTGGAGCAGGTCCAGAGGAGGGCCACAAAAATGATCAGAGGGCTGGAACAGCTCTCCTATGAGGAAAGGCTGAGAGAGTTGGGGTTGTTCAGCCTGGAAAAGAGAAGGCTCCAGGGAGATCTTTTTGCAGCCTTTCAATACTTAAAGGGGGCTTATAAGAAAGATGGGGACAGACTTTTTGGGAGGTCCTGCTGTGATAGGACAAGAGGTAATGGTTTTAAACTAAGAGAGGGTAGATTTAGACTAGATACACAGAAGAATTTTTTTTTTACAATGAAGGTGGTGAAACACTGGCACAGGTTGCCCAGAGAGGTGGTCAATGCCCCATCCCTGGAAACATTCAAGGTTGAGTTGGACAGGGCTCTGAGCAACCTATCTAGTTGAAGATGTCCCTGCTCATTGCAGGAAGGTTGGACTAGATGACCTTTAAAGGTCTCTTCCAACCCAAATTACTCTATGATTCTATTTCATAATTTACTTAAAAACTAATACAAAGTCTACCCTTTAAAATACATACATTTTATATACCACAGAATGTAACAGTTTCTTCTCCATAATCAATTAACATGAATCACCTTGCTGATTCTTCTCCATTGACAAAATTTAGTCAGGTACATCTGGGTAGCAAAATAATTTCTTCTTATGTATGGAAATCATAAGTATTTGTACCCATGATAAAAAATATCAAAATATTTTAAAGCAACAGGTTGCTTCCCTGCCTGTTTCAATATTGTTATAAAAGGAAGAAAAAAATATTGCATACAAGTATCTTCTGATATTTCCTCATAATTTGTAAAACAAAAGCAAAACATTCCTTTTCAGTAAAACTGAGGGATAGAATGCTGATGCTGTCAGCTAATAGACTAGCCAATTGTTGCCTTCATTGCAGACAATGTTGGATTGACAGAACAACTAGGAAGTTGTATACTAGAATAATAAATGGCATTCTAAGCTGTCTTGCTGTCCAATCATTAACCAGGTGAAAGCAATTTTCAATACTGACCAACACCAGGTTCTGAAGACCCAGGGAAAAAATCCAAGCTACTAAATTCATTGGTTTAAACAATTGATAGACATGGGGGGGGGAGGGAGGGGGGAGGAAAAAAAAAAGAAATAGAGTTCCAAACTGATGCAGACATTCACAAAGGGAAGTGATTTTCAAAGCTTGCAATTAGAAAATTCTCTGTTCAAGGTCTGACACAATAACACCCTTCTTTTGGAGAAAAAAAATATAAATATACATAGGCTTTAGCATATTTAACAGCCATCTAATTTCACATAATCACATAATTTGAAATATCACTATAAACAAAGAAGCAGTAAAATACATGCAAATTCTTTTTATTAATTCTCCTTTCTAAAATATGTGTTCTGGTCTCTACCCTCCTCCCCCTTCTTTCTTCACCCTAGCAATGATTTCTGCCTCTCACAGACTTGATTGCTCTGATGACCTCAATCAAAAGGCAATTATCCAGCGAGGATGGAAGGTAATTATTCCCATCAAGGAGAGATTGAATGCACCTGAATAGACAGCTGCAGTTCTTCCAGGGATTACATTATTACTATAGAAATTGCCTCCATTAATTTGTGATGCATGTCAAACTTACGATAAAAAGTTGATTTGTTTGCAGGACAACTACTTTTCCTGTTTCACCCAACACTCACTTTAAGGCAAGAGCAACAGTCAATTGTAAGTCACTTTAGTACATAAGTGACAACTGTCAGCATGCAACCATCTGTTCAGGAGTGAATGTGACATAAAACCAGAAAAGGGAATTGAAGCTCCAGATTGATGTGCGTTATATAATTCACAGACAGAGCCAAAAGCATCGATACTTCAGCCCAAGCTTTCCAAAATCCTGCTGTAGGGACAAATGTATTGAGACAATAAACACTAGTAAAAGAAAAATGGTAAGGCTCAGGAAGAAAATAAGTTTATTCAACCTATTTTCCTTCAACCCAAGATGGGAAAATGTTTAATTCTAGAAGAGAAAGAATATAAAATCTGTAAGTAATTATGAAAGATTTATACTTCAATATTTACAAAATTGTCCTATTTTTTAAAAGAGGCTGACAAACTACCTGCTCTCAGACTACTGAGGACTTATAAGTCCTCAGACTTATAAGGTACATAAATGCTGAGCCTCTTCTGGAAATTCTGGATAAGGTCTGTAATCATTCCACATGCTAAAATTCTGTTTTCCTTAGGCAGACTTAGATGATTGAGAAATGGGATTTCCAAAATAAAAATTCAAATTTCAGTAGATTTGGATATACCTCTAAGTAATCTAGAAGTGATCAGGTGCTTCATAGTCGCAGTGGGTAAAACTGGTCCCCTTAGGGCTGGTGTTTGCCCTGAATTAAAGGGGACCATTTCCCCTAAGGATGCTTACCTCCTAAAAGGTGTAAAGCACAGAATGCATTTTACTCACTGCTGAACTATAAGGCATTTTAGTGGACAATCAGCCAATAAACATGTTGTTACATTTTATTAGATGTTATTTTGATGCATAGGCTACATCTGTAAATCTTGCACTTTAATGCAGGCAAAATATGTAAAACTTACCATTCTAATGCTAATAAATTGTCATGAATCTCAGCAGTAAGGTCATATAATGTAGTGTTAATTAGGTACATACGTGGCATATTTAATTTAGAAATAGGGGATTTTCTATTGTAATCTTACATCCCTTCATTCTTGGAAGTATACGATCTAGTCCCATTAACTAATCTTAAATTTATCATTCTTTTCTATAACCCTCTGGGACACTAAAGTCTCCAAAACCATTTGCATGCTTATTATCTCAAAATTGTATGACACAACACTCTCTCTTTTAATGAGTAGTCCAAAAGAACCAAATACTTTTCTCAGCATCTTCAACATTTCACCATCACCTCCATCTTCTCTCTGTAGTTCACTGAAATATGAGAGGAGAAGGGAGTAAAGTGTGAAAGAAAAAAAGCTGAGAACAGAAGGGGGCAAGTATTTACCCTGCCTATTTCAAAATTCCTTTTTTACTTTCCAAAGTAAAAGACACAGCTGAATTTCCAGCCTCCAAATGATGATGTTCTGTTCAACTGGCTTCGCTCTTGCAACACATGTTTTTCTGCTTCCTTTTTTTGTTCTTTATATGTTACAGAAAGTTTAAAGTACAGTCAAAGGTTCACTTCCTTAAGTCTATTTTACCACTGACTAAACATACAAGTCCTGGTTTGGCTTCACTTCTTTTTTATCACTAGTTTTTGCTGTGTGATTGTTTCTACCTTGAAATTCTCAATGATCAATGTCAGTTCATACATAAAATAACTTTTCTTTTTCCATGAAGAGAATAGCAGAAATGTACTGTAGAGTTTGGAATCTCTACTGACTAGTGCTTTATTAAGTGTGTGTGCATCAGATATGGATGAAAGAAAATACAAAACTGTATTTTTTGTCCAAGAGAATTTTTGATACATGTGTGACTTCTACTCAAATTATCTTTTGATTCATAATTACAGTGATTAAACCTAACTTTTGCAAGTTGCTAAATAACCTTCAGCCCATAGATTTTAAAAAATTGTCAGTTTCTGATTTAATTATGGTCAAACTGCTTCTAGGTATTGTGATATACTGTATAAAGATCCCAAGAATTCAGGCATGTTTTCCTGTATCTTAACTAGATGCCAGACAGCCTCCCGGTAGACACTTTTCTGTTTGGTCTTGATTCACACAACCTCCTCACCAGCATCATGAAATTTTTGTGGACAAAACTTTCCAATCCCTTTTGGGTATTTCAGAGAACATGGGGGAACTGGGTACTTAATGAGGCCAAGTGACCAGGTTTCTGGATTTGCCTTACTCTTCAGTGAGGAACATATTCTTGGTGGGTTATCTTAAGATCATTCTTACCTCAAGCAAGGTTAAAGAAAAATGCAAATAAAAGAAGCTATTCAAAACATCTAAAATACCTGACACAGTTACAAAAAAAAAGAAGAGGAAATTGGCATTTTAATCTACTTGCACTATGATTAAATAAAAAATCTCTTTATCTAGCAGGTGTGATGTGGACTTCTCTGGCATCTGTGGATTTTATTTCTCTCCATGCCTTGTACCTCAGGTTTTATCCCTGAAGGAAAATATTGTCTGGGTAGGATAGACTTGGTTTCAGAATTAATTTCCATTTTGGAGCCCTCCAGTGGGTCTAGAGAGGTTTAATCTGTTTTTCTAAAATAAGTTTACTTCTCTCTCATTCCATAGTCTGACCATCCATCTGAGTCAAAATAAGCTTTCTTTCACTTCCGTAGAAACACAAATTTCTTCTTAGAGCAGATCAGTTCTTATACATGACAGACAAATTACCCATTCCTTGACTCAGTGAAGGTATAAACTCCCCCTATCTCTTTCTCTTTGGGTGACTCAGGGTGACTTTTTACATGACACAAATCACAGCAGAACTCAGGCCCTTGGCTGACAGCTGCAGTACAATCGTTTCTTCCATCTCCCTTCCTGACACTGTAGCTAAGGCCTAAGGTGACCAGAAGAGAAGCTTTTATTTTGAGTTGGGTAGAGAGGTCCTTTTCCAAACAATCTGCTGGTTGAACTTACCTGTGAATAAATTATTATTAAATCTGATGGAAAGGTGACAACAGTGTCTGTCCGGGAGGGAGTCAAAAAGGGGCGGAACAATTGTTCATGGCATCAGCCTGTTATTTGTTGGACCGCGCACAGCGATTACACCCACAGCAGAAATGCTGTCATGTGAGGTACCTTCTCCATGGAATCTTGCATGTCTACATTGATGAATATAGTGGAAACAGATACCTAAATAGGATATATGGTTCATTACTGGTTCTTCACAAAGACACTAACATGAGTGTAATTAGCCTTTCTGGCATGACAATGGGCCTGGGAATATCAAACCCCAACCCCAACATCCCTCCTAGGAGGATGTTACAACAAATAGCCTTTTTATTCAAATCCCTACTAAGCTCTTGCGGTTTGCCAGTGAGGATCTCTTCTTTCCTTATCGCTCTTTAGCACTGAGGCAAGCTAGTTTGCAATCAGAAGAGTAATAGGAATAGCTGCTGCAGCAAATAAACCCTTTGAGAAACAGTGCAGTAAGAGGTTATCAATTTGGAGCAAACAGACAAATTGTGCCCTGGGCCTCTGGAAATATCTGCTACTGCATCCAGTACTGCATTGATTCACAAAGTTGAATATTCAGTTTGTTGCTGCAGAACAGTAATCGAGGTATCTTGGGTAATCTAAACAACTGAATTAGTCATGGTCATCCTCTACTAATTATGGTTATGGATGAACTGCTTTTGATTCAGCAATAAGTTTATTAATAAGTCCAAAGTACAACACGCTCCATGCAGAGACTACCTTAAGGGTAAATCAGAATAAGGTGACTTACAGGAAAGAGTACATTACCTGGTAGCACCAAACATATCAACTTTATATTGCCAAGAACTGCTGATAAGAAAATGTTATGGCATGCTGTGATATACAGCTTTAAATTATGGAGTTACCACTCACACTGTATATGCCTTACAAGAGATTTATTTGCATCTTTAAAGGTTTATACAATTAAATATTCCTTTAAAGATCTATACAAAATGTAGAATACTTTAAAAGATATACATCTAGAAATCATAAAAGCTCATAAATCATTAAAATGAGAACATGTTAATATAAAAAGAAGCAAAAATTAATAATAAATCATGCTATCAGCAGACAAAGCCCAAATTACCATTTTAAGAGTCCTGCTTTCATTTCTGATCACCACTAAACAAGCAGAGATAAATGAAAAGAAAAAAAAGAGGAAAACATGACAGCAGGTTAGCTCTGCTGAATTTGTAGAAGTTGGTAAGAGAGATATGAGCTTTCTACCATGCTTTGTAGATTAACATGTATGTTCTTTTGGGACTGTAATGTGAGACTGTTAAAATACATGATGCTGCTCCACATTCATTGCTTTTCTAATAATAAACAGTGACGAATGACTGCAAATATCTATTGCAGAAGTGGATGAGGGATGGATATAATGAACACACCAAGGGGACATATTTTTAAGCCAGTATGTGATTGTAGTATGCACAAAACCAATTATATAAGTAATGCCCACATCACTCATGCTCTGTTTTGCAGATCAGCACACATTTTAAAGTTCCCAGTAATGAGAACTTTGCTGATTGTTACCCAGGGAGGGGATTTCAAGCAGCCCTTTTTGAAAAAAAAACAAAAGACCAAGCAACATATTTTTACAGCTTTATTTCCTGCATTAGAAACTGATAACCTTTATGAAATTATGGAGGAGTACAGTAAAAAAGAGCACACTTCTTAGAAATATACTAATTCCTTGCTAGGGAGACCATCTGTAGCAGGAGATTAATCTTCAAATTCAGTCTCTCTCAGCTTAACTCTGAAGAGGCTAATACAGACAGCAAGTGCTAAATGGAAGGAGGGAGTCAGAGCTTGACTACCAGACATAATTCACTGTTTTATAGCGAACATGGTTTATACTAATCTGTTTTCCTTTGCCCTGAAGCCAGCTAGGAAAGCTAGGGAAACCTGGCCTTGGCTGCAGAGCAGCCCACAGCCCACCTGGCCATAGCCTGGCAAGCTCCTCTCTCGCCTCATCTTCCTCATCTACACGGTCCTCTACCAGTCTCCAAATACCTGGTTTTTTGGCCCAGTATCCAAAGTAAATATTTTTACCAAACACTATTAGAAAAATGATGTAATTTCAGAGTCGTGCTGTAATTTTAAAAGAACATATTTCATGCACACTTTGTGTATTCAGAATGACTTGCAGAGTTTGTGCCCTCTTCACTTGCATTAATTCTGGTATTGATGTGATTCTTTGCAACCTCATTCCTTGTGCTAACCTCGGAGAAAACTCACCTGAAGGTGAGCAGTTTTCTGCAAGGTTAGTGTGCTAAAATGCCTCAGGAAAAGGGCTGAGGAGTTAAAAGGGAGGTGGCAGGACTGCACACAAGCGGGGAAGGAGGGATGGCAGGTAGCTCGAAGCTGAGCTTAGGCTGCAGGGGAGCCCCAGGCTCCAGAGCCACATTTCTGCAGAGGAGAGGACACAAGTAGGACAAAAAGCATTTTACCTTTCTATGGCTGCATTGAAAATGAACTTAAGACTTAGATGGGTAAAGAGACTTAGATGGCTAATGAACTGACAGTTCTCATGGCTGCTAATATTCTCTAGGGTTTCCCCTCCCCCTTGCAACACCCAAAAGGGCTTTCCAGTATCCATCTGCTGTATCTTGTCTCTAGGAACGAGAATTAATAAATATGCAGTGATCCCAAAACTACTCCCTGCCAAATAACCTTAGTGTAGCAACGGCAGTCACCAAAAGTATGGATATAGGGTATGCTAGATGTCAGCAGCAGAGACAGCTGGGTTACTATATTAGAAAACTCAGCGTGCCCTGAGCACAGGGTGACCCACACCGAGGGACATTCAGCCTCAGAAAATGCAGCATCAGGGCATGATAATTCTCACGTTTTACAACAAGATAAATAAAATATATATAGTGCCTCTAAGACAGATGCATGGATGTCATCTCCCATCACAAAGGTTTTGCCCACTTCTTTTATTTTTAATTTCTTCATGGAGAAGTTGGTAGAAATCAAGGATAAATACAGAAGTGCTATACCAAAAATTCTGATCCATCATTATGCACATTTCAACATCCTACAGTAGATTTTTCTCTTAAATCATTAAATGATTTCTGGGGATGGATACCATTATTTAGGGAAAGTGGAAGTCCTACAAATACTGTGATGACACAACTTTTTTTCTCCTGACATACATAGGAACTGTATTCAGAATAGACATCCTATCTTCTCTCTCCAAATACCAGCTTACTTGATGTGGCAAATGAATTATGTATTCCACCAGAAACCATTAACAAAAAAGACTGATATAACTGCAGAATTGTATGCAAACTCAAAAAATACTTATTTCACACCCATTTCATGTATACCAAATGG
The DNA here is from genome assembly GCF_929443795.1 of Astur gentilis. NCBI lineage: Eukaryota > Metazoa > Chordata > Aves > Accipitriformes > Accipitridae > Astur > Astur gentilis. The sequence goes on from NC_064898.1 coordinate 14,867,831, forward strand.
TTTAAAGAATGTCAGCTGTAGCCATAACAACACAGAAAAAATGCACAAATATTTTCTGGATCGAATGTAATTATGAAAAAATAACTAAATAACACTACCCAAAAGACTACTTATGAACAGCACATTTAAATATTCTGTAAAAATAACCAAACAGAAAATTAAACGTCTAAGAACTTAACTTTGTTCTACAGGAAGAAAACTGAATAAAGCCTATTTATCTACAGCTCTTTGTCCTGAAAACCATGCATCCACAAATATAGTACCATCAGCTTCTTGCAGCATCCTTACCATATTGGTGTGGGTTAAGAGAAAGCATGTTCTGTGCTCAGTCTATCACTACGTAGCAGTTTGCTCACCAGATGTATTGAACAGAATGTAGAAAATCTACATTCTACCTAAATTTCTCCAAGTAAAGCATTTGGAGAGTTTTTTTCTCTGCTTAGCTTTTTCACTAAATTTTGGTGAACATTAATGTTAAGTACTTTTTCAAATTTCTCTGGAGTTGACTAATGAGTTCTGCTATTACTGGGATGGAAGAGAAAGAATGTCCTCACAGACAAATGACAAAACTGTGTGAACCCTATCTCCTGTTGAAACTCTCTAAATAATGATACCAAGATCAACATTCATTTTGTCTTTCTACATGTTATCATATTTATTCTACATTACTGCCACACCTTTCCACCCTACAATGAAGCTTGTTTGTGGCTCCCACCCGCCAATTACTTTTGGGAAGAGAAACATGAAACTGCTTTTCTTCCTACCAGTGAGAAGACAAAGAGAAGAAAACAAACACCTTCTATCTCCACTAAGCCTGCTTATCATAAACAGGAACGTATTGGTATGACAGAGAAAGAAAAAGGACTCTAACAGAGTGAAGTGAAACATTTAAGCGAGAGATATATTCAGAGAAGCCAAATGTTGAGGACTTCAAGACCCAAAGGATTTCTCCTGGCTTGACCAGACAGAGTAAGGACCAGCAGTATGCTTACACTGGACTGGCCATTTTTACCCTCTTCCTCTCTATTTTCCCAAACCTGTTTCTCCCCATCCACTTTGATCCCTCCCTTTCCCCACATTTAGCTCTTCCTTTAGACATCATATAGGTTTCATTATATCTACAATCCCCTTAAAACTTCCCATAACAAGATTTATACAATCCTACAAACCCCTCAAATATCCCTAGTAAGTTTGCTCTTACCCATAAGACCCACAATGATCTTGTTTCCTCCCTTTTATCAGTTACGAAGCTCTGGCTGAAGCTCTCCACTGATTTTTTCAGTGTTCTGCAAGTTCTTGGCCTTTGGTATTGTTCCTGTGATGTCCTAATCACTTAAGTTTCTGTATCTAGTGTTTAACATGTTACTTCTCCCTGTTCTTATTATTGGGATTTTTTTTAAGTTGAATTGCCAGATAACCAGATATCTTGACAATCCAGATGTCCTTACATTTCAGGTGTCCACATACCTTTTACCATCCACATATCCTTATAATACACATTTTTCAAAGAGAGAAACACTTTAATTAAGGGATTATTACAACTGCCGTTTAGTAGCCTCAAAACAAGAATATGACTGTGCAGATTGTAATCTTACTTTCTGGATTATTTTCAAATTTACAGCAAGCTACCCTTCAAAATCACCATATATATTAAAACATGGGAGAAGTACACTCTGTTTTAGACTTGTCAATAAAAACGTTTTGTTACTGATACGCTGAGTCCTTTGTTCATCATACCAATGAATATTATCAATCTTACCTTAATTTCATCCCTCTATCACTGTATGGCTTTATTAACTCTAAAGAAGAACAATTTTATTTTTGGTTTTTTCCTTCAACTGTGGGGTACATGGTATAGTGGAGTCCATGACTGCTACTGCTACTGCCTCATGAACAGAAATAACAACAACAACAAAATATTATTAAAGAACACACCTGCAGAGAATAGTTGAACTTCCCTCCACAGCCTTGGCCTTTGGCTGCTGATGCCTCTCTCTAGTAGTCTGCTGCCCTAATTCATTGCATCACTTCAATTTTCTGTATTAAGGCTCCTCAAGGTAGACACCCTATCTCACTCTGTCTGGTATAGGAGGGTTAATCTCCACCAGGCCACTGTGAAGAAAATAATAAACCCCAACAATTATGAAAATGTCACTTTCCTTTTTCTGGCAGGACCATATGTCACATCTTAGAAAAATGTCAGGGTTTCCACGGGCCACAGTGTTGTTATTGATGTAGTTTGTATTGCACAGTAAAGCACATAGATTCAGAGTTTAATGATTTTACATTTTCTAGTGGAATGCAAAACATGTTATCCCTAATGGTCATGTAAAAAAAACCAAAAAAAGCCTGAGTTTTCAACATGACACAGAATTCTGTTTTTCTATGTAAAGATAACATTTCATCATCAGTACAAGAAGTTCATAATATAATTAAAAAAACCCAACAGAACCAAAACATTTGATTTCAAGTTCTATAAGACAAATTTCTTACTTGTCTTACTTACATTAAAATTGAGTCATTCTGCACAACAAGCAAAGCCTGAGGAGTCTGGATGTCTCCAGCTCTTTTAGTGACATGCCCTCGAGGAGTTATGCCTCATCATTCCTCACTAGACAAAATCTTTGAGGGTTTTCAAGGACAGCTCTAAAGAGAGCTTGTTGCAATATTCTAGCCCAAAGGCACAGAGCACTATGGGCAGGTTTGTGTCCATTATCATCTTTGAATATTTCAGAAATTAAAATGGCTATATAAATGTGATGTCTGAACTATTTCACTATGAGGCATTACTAGTCTACACTTTGTTGTTACTGAATTTTACCAGAGACGTGATCTCTAAGTGAAACAGGGGAAAAATTGCCTGTATTCTTAAATAGAATTTGATGTAGAGAGAATATCTTAAGTTTCTGTAGCAATTGTAGAAGTGGAAAAGGAGAAAGGCAATTGAAATCAAGAGGAAAAATGGAAAGAATAGTAGACAATGAAACCTAGTTGATGCCATTACAAGGCATGCATAATTCTGAAAAGGAAACCTATTCAGAAGATGCTCTAATCTGTAGGACGTACTTTCTGAAGTTGTTTTGTGGTTTTGTTTATTCCATGGCATTAGATTACAAATTCAGTGAAAGAAGTTTACAGAAAGTTATGTATCATCAATTATTTATACAATCAGATGTATCTTCATTGTTTAATTACAATACAAACTTTTTTATTTCTTTCTAAATTTCTTTGAGTTTCTTTAAATAATTTAGATCTTTGGGTGTTCATAGATGGGGAATATTCATTCTGGAGAATGTGATGCTTAAAACCTAAACCCTCTTAAAAATATTTTTCTTTAAGCATTTATGAGTTTTTTGAGGAAAAACAAACAAACAAACAAACGAACAAACAAACAAATAAAACCACTTGGTTCCCAGGTCCAGGTGAATATGTCCAAATAAAATAAATACAAATAAAATAAAGTAAAATACAAATTCACAAGAAAACCAAAGTGACTTCAAAGTATTATTTACTATATACTTAGTTTTTACACAACTAAAAATTAGAACCAAAGTAATTAAAAAATTAATAAAATAGTATAGGAATAAATGAGATGTTACAAATTGGAAAAAGAAAAAAACCTTTCTTAAAGTATTGAAAATTAGTTTTTAGATAATTTTAAATATTTTCAGCTTTTTTAGGTATATCTTTATTGACTCCAGTCCTTTTTAATAAAGTAAGAATAATCCTGAATGTTCCACTTAGGCATTATGCTACTCAGAGAAATATTTATGCAATTGAAATTACTCATCTAAAACATACTACTTCAGTTGTCCTCTCTTTCAGCATAGCAGCCTGCTCAGATGGAAGTGATGCAAACACCTGTTTACATCATCTAATTCTCATTAGATTGTGTTCAAATGTTATACCTATAGAATCTCTCAGGGGTATACTTGTTAACTTGAATTTTGACATGCTCAGCTTAACAGGTTTAGGAAAAGAATATGAAGTAGAACAACAAAGACAGACAAACAACCAAACCCATCAATGATAGATTTCAGATACATGCTAAAAGGTGTGAAAGACAAAGGTTTTTCTGGCTACCTTACTGCAAGAAAAACATAACTCAGAAACAATTGTAATAGAATTTCTTTTCCCATTTCTTTATTTTATAGTGCATTGAGAGTTAACCCTGATTTAGCATATGATGGTGAATAGATTCAACCATTTATACTATGTACAGAAACTTCTGTCTTCCATTACACATTGTAAAGCAGCAATTACAAGTAAAGACGACATGCAGGAGAATAACCAACTTAGCATTTTGAGGACTCTGAGGATTTTATTTTTTTTCTCCCTGAATAGTTTGCAGACTCAGAGAATGTTGAGGTATGTGAAAAATCAATGTAACACAGTCTCTTCATGTGAACTCTTTATCTGGTAGTGGAAAAAAGAAACTTTCATAAGATACTGGTTGCAAAAGATTCACTACATAATTCTACAGTTTTAAGCAGTTTGGTTAACCAACACATACTTAACCAAATGCAACTCTGAACCTAAATAAAATCCACCTTTTTGAGATTTCTGCAGCGTTCAAAATACACCCTGACACAAATTAAATGTAGCATTGTACTGAAATTTTTATTAATGGGTGGTATCTCTGGTCAAAACTTAAGATTGGTTTTACAGTTTTTGTGAGTATCATGAAATATTTATAATTATAAGGATTTTTGTTTTGTAAAAATAATTATCACAAAGTGACAAACTGTTACATGCCATTTCTCATGATTTTCATATTTCCCTGCCATAAATGTCTGCAGGTTTTTCCTCACCTGCTAAATTATCAAGTGACAGCTTTGCTCAGAGCCCTCTTGAAATTAAAAATAAGCAATTGAACTTGACTCACTAGGGGTTAAACAACATTATAACAACTACTTCTGAAATTAAACTCTAGTTTGATTTCAAAAGTAATCAGACTTTTGGGCTGGATTAAGGAATGGCACTGTTCTTATAAATGTGATTTTATTAATTAAGAAATCATTAAGGAATTGCTAAATGAAACCCCACATCATGAGTGGCAAAAAGTCATTTCAGTTTCTAATCATAATCTGTTTAAACTCCTAGGGGCAAAAAGTAGTTTGTGATTTATATTTTCTTGCATTTTAACATCATTGAGGAACATTCCACTTCTACAAAATTCTTTTTAGCTATGTCCTGTTTCTGATCTTTCAGTTGTCTCCAGGGCAAAATTAATTTAATTGAATGAAGGATGGCCATGTTTAATGATTATTATTACTAAATTTATCCATCTGAAGTACTTTAGATTTCATCAGCTTCTTTAAAAGGACTAGCAAAAGTTGCTACTGAATTGGACACATAATTCAACAAGTTATCACTACAGCCAGAAAATAAGTAGTAAAGGTTAAGAAAATTCCAGAGTAGGTCTGCCAAACTTACCCAGGTCCTTATAGGATGATTATGCAGTGGTATTTGATTATTTAAAAGTATATGAAGATCTGCAATGTGTCTTTGGAAATATTATTTAATCTGTATCAACAATAGAGCTAGCCAAAATGCTAAAATACTTAACAAAATGTTCAAGCAAAAGAACTTATTTTTTCTTTTTTTGATAATCTCTTTTGGCTGAAATGGTATCTTTCATTAACAACATAACTGATTACAAACATTTTGACAAGATATCGATCTTTTCACGAACAGGCAATTACACTATGTTCTTCTATGACTGCTACAGAGATTTTTTTCTGTAGATGTTTGCAAGTGCTCCACAGAAACAGTTATGGTTGCTTCCTATAAAAGGAAAGAGAAGCTGGAATTTAAACAAAATAGTCGTGGATGTGCACAGACTTTTTTTCATTGAGTAATATTATCACACCAGGCAACAGGCAAATTATATAGCCATGAACTTCAAGTTAAGAAAGACTGGCAAGGATAAAACCCAATAATTAAGGCTTAAGACAGTCAAGATCTTGAAACACTGCTTTTCTCAGCTTACTTCCTTGGACATTCTCACCAATGCATAGCTGGTAAATTCCTGCTGATGTTGACTCCACCACTCAGGCAACAAAACCAAAAATTAAAGTGAAATGTTTCCATGAGTATCATTGGTCAGATTTGTTGAGATCACTCTCATCACTTTTGCTGAGGTGTGATATATAACACTACACATATCCAGTTTGATCTAACAAATTTTCAGCTAGTACATTGAAGATGCTCTTTATCTCCCCTATTCTTTATACAGTTTTATAAAGTATTTGGTCCATTACTCTTTATGAAAAAAATAATCATTAATCGTTCTGTAGACCTCCTGAAGTAAACTCCTAGTCTGTTGACAGGAATTTGCAGTGATCTTGTGTTATCCTTTTCAGTCCTATATTTCTGTGATTTAAGTCTTCCTGGTTTAAAATCAAATACTATCCTCATACTTAAAGGTGAAGTAGGACAGGCTGGCCTAAACCCATCAGAACAAAAATAGGAAAAGTGATAGATAATGCTGAAGCATAAAGAGAATGTTGTTGGTGAAATCATATTAAAATAATAGTATTTAGTGCTGGTATTTCCACTTGTGTCTTGCTCATACCAAACTCATCAGGATTTTGAAGCTAGAAAATCAGCCATATAGCCTTTAGTTTTCTCCTGTTTCCCAGCCATTCTATAAACACAGGCAGCTCACAAACACTTTTCAGCATGTCTTGCAATCATCACCACCTCTTCAGCTAATATCATTCAGCTTATGTCCAAATGATAGAAACTCCAATATTCCACAGGAAAAAAACAAACCAAAACATCACACACACACACACACCCCCCCCCCAATTATGGGATACTTTTTCTCTCTTCTCCCACTTAAGTACAACGTTATGACACTAAAGTGCTTCATAAGCCTTTCATCTCTGCATAAATGGGTGCCTAAATATCTTTTCAGATTTACCCCTGAATATCCCACCCCTAACTTCAGGGATCCTTTGATGTTTGGCAATCCAAGAGTTGTCTACGTTCAAGGAGCTAAACTCAGCTTCCGTTTGCTGGATCTCCATGTACATCTAGGTCAAGGTGGTCTCAACAATGAAAAGATTTGAAGCAGCACCCTCAGTGCTGTGAGACTCTACTCATGCAGTCTTCCTTACTCATACTCAGTAAAACTCTTTGTTTCATTATCAGCTCTGCCAAAATTGTCGAACACACTCGAAATACTTGCCTACTAAGAAAGATGCACAGCAACCATATCATTAAACCTCTGTTACTCTCTCTTTAACTCTCCTCAAAATGCTGCAAAAGTATAAGTTTCCAGAGCAGAATTGCAATTCAAACTAAAGTTGGTATTGAGAGGCAGAAGGACATTTTTCCCTACATCCTGGCTCTAAACTCGGCTAGAACAAACTCAGCCCTCTGGTGCAGATCACCCGTGTAGCACACTGTGCAGTGAAGAGTTTCAGCCTCAACATGAACAATCTCCACGTAAATTTTGTCAGCTTTAAGGATACAAGTTATAAAAACAATCCTGTCATTGACTGTAAAACAGGGTGTACAGGTGTGTAGGCCTGTATTTTAATAATGTTTTGCAAGAAGTTCTGGAGAAGTGCTCAGCAGAGGACATTTTGTTTGGTATCACCTATGACACCATTGTGCCAATTCTTACTTGCTTTACATCTGCAATTTACTTTGGTAGGATTGATTACAAAATAGTAAAATCTCCAGGTGCATTTGGAGTTTTCCAAGATATAAGTAGGATGCTTGCATTTAATCCTTAGCTATTCACCTCAAAGATGCAGTACCTCTCCTGAAATAGATATTTTAATAAATCTAACAATGTCAGAAAAAAAACCCTCCACTCTTTTGAGAGTAAGAAGGACAGACTGTCTCAGTTTAATATATGTATAATTTTTTTCAGCCATGGGGACTGAAAGAATGATGAGAAAATCCTATTATGCAACAATATCCTGTTAACCTGGTAGAATAAAGCCAAGTTCTCCCTTGTATTTTAATACTGTTTCCTGAAGAATGAAATGAAGTATTTCACTTTTTCATATGAGTGTAACATGTATGATGAAGGGTCAGGGCCAGCATCTGGAAACTGTGGTATATATGCAGGTCTCCAGGGTCTCCAGAATCATACTTCTCACTCCTGGAGATAAGAAACTTGTTGCCAAGAAATCCTCTGAAAAAGCCTGCCTGAGTAAAATTAGTGGTTTAAACCAACCTGAATTAAATATTTGGGCAGTTACAGAGAATTAAAATAATATTTGAAGAAATTACTGTTTCACAAGTCTTTTTTTTTCTTCAAAAAAGCCTCCCATTGAGTGATTACCTAGTTTTGGAAACTGTAATTTCCTGTAATTATTTCTTTGCCATTGGTGCCCTGACTGTCACTTGGGCGTTAGCAGTGTTACATGCTCTTTTAAAGGGTCACCATTACCAATTCAAGTCCAAGCTGGATAGACTGGCATCACAGTAACAGGATGGAAAGGTTACTTCTTAAACATATTAGCCATGACACACAGCACTATCAGACTCAAATGAAGTTTGACAGTTTTTGGTGTGCAATTCCTTCAGTTTTTAAAATGGACTAATGATCTAATTAATTTATACTGCTGAGAAACATCACAGTTTCAGGTATGAGAACTCTTAAATGATTTTATATCCTAACACTTCCATAAATATGTTAAGAAATAACTTATAAAAAAAAAAAATGGTCAGTGCATTTTAAACCTATTGAAATGAACTGGTGAACTGTGAGCACAGTATTTTAGGTATGCTTCCATATGAACTGCTTCCCTTTTGGAAAATGTCCCATTTAATGCTTTCTGCCGGCTCTGGAAATGATCTGTCAGAAGATGCTACTGCAGATGTTTCCATCTGAGAGGAACTCGGGAAAGAAGTAGAGGGAAAGGCACCTCTCCTCCCAAACTGCCTGTCAGTCTTGTTCAAGAGCAGGTCCAGAAAATAAAATGTATCCCCTTTGGCAGCAGAGGTTGAAGTATTTTTAAAAGAAGGTTTTCCATAAAAAAAAAAAAAAAAAAAAAAATCCGTAAAGTTTCATAGCACTGGTGACAGAATAAGGATACACCCACTCAGAAGGCTTCATGTAACATTTTTAACTTTCAGATTCTATTTTGACAGGAGGATGACATAAATACATTCACAATTTTTTTGAACAGGACCTTTCTAGTGTCTTGTTTATGTAGCACTCAGGAGTAAGCAGAGTGGGAGCATTGTCATTACTTTGCAGATTATTAATTTGATTTCTGCAGATTCTCCTGTGACTCTCTAGTCATCTACACCTGTGAAGTCATATAAGATGACACTATGCTGACTTCTGTGCTTTTCAGAACCTTATAAATGGATTATTATTTTTGAATTGGGAACGTGAGTACAGGGTACTATTTGTATGAATAGTATTAAGATAGAAGAGCAATATGTAGACATACCCAGGCTGGCAAAAAAATATAAAAAACAACTGACAGGAAATAAAATATTTCCACCTAATGAAAAGCAAATTTTTACCTGTACATTTTGCAATAAATTTTCCAACATTTATATCTTAATCAAGGTTAAGTATCTTGTTAGTTACCAAAACACCAGAGAATAATGTTACTCTTGGCTAGAACAAAAAGGCAAAAGTACATTTCCAGTTACAACTGACATAATATTAAGAGAAAATCCTAAGAGGTAGCCATGAAATTATATTTCAGACAGTAGAAGTTATCTATGGAGAGACTCTGTATAGTTTGTTCAGGCACACAAATTTCATTAAAATAATTGTGATATCAGATAGATCAGAAAAAATTGAAAGATTTAAAATAATTGAATTTGGTTCCCAGAAGCTATATAAAAAATTCAACTTTCTTACATTATGAAGAAATATTTGCCATAGCAGTTATGAAGTAAGGAGACTGATAAACAAAGTTATCATGATGCACAGTTTTAAGAGTTAGCCGAGGAGCAGTCTGGTCTGCTGATGTCCTGTTTCAAGCCTTGAAACACTAGAAAGTCCAGGGCTATGGAACAAAGCTGATGCTATGGCAATAAAAATAAAAAATTTAATCTGGATTAACCAAGTAATTACCAATCTATCATCCACATGCCAATCTGTTGAAACATAACAGGTAGGACTCAATTAATAAAGAAGGCCAAGGACGTGTTAACTTCCATGAATCATACAAAAGCGCTGATAGTGTACTTAATAATTAAAGGAAGATAATCCAAATCAGCATGGATTCATGGAAAGTAGATCTTAGATATCTTGGAAGGATCTTTCTTTTTTTATGCAGTTATAAATTTGGCTGATAAATACAATAGTGCTGGTACAGTATGTTTAGATTTTAAAAAGGCTTTTTCTTTTTTGATACTACAACTATTCAAGTTAAATTGTTCTCATTTCTTAATCAACATATAAAGTATCCTGAACACTGAAATCAATGAAACTCTGACTAGTTGATAATGTGAGTAAGAAGAACTGCCTATTACTAGGATAGTTACCTATCTGGAGATACCTAGTCATGCTTAATACCTATTTCACATAATCTAGAAATGACCTTAAAAAACCTCTAGTCCTAATAAATAAGATTTGTAAATGACACAGTAGTCAGACCACTAATCCTTGATTACCTGATGAGTCAGAAAAAAAGGCAACAAACACCCTTCTTCCCCCCAGTTTGTTTTTCAATGTCACTAAAAGCAAAATAACATTGCCAAGTATCAAGAACATGGGCCATATTTCTAGGATGAAAGACTCCGAATAACTTCAAAATCAAATCACTACAAGCCAATGTTGCAAGCAAAATAATAATAATAATAAAAAGCTCTGGTGGGTAAAATAATAAATATTGTGTACATATGTCTGTTCTCTTACACAACTCTTACTCAAATACTGTGTTTATAATTCACAGAGGATGTTGAGGAGATGGAGAGGGTTCAGAGAAGTGCTATTATTGATATAAAAGTGTGGAAATTATGCCTTCTAGTTAAAAATTCAAGTCCATATACTAATATAAACGTTAAAGATGCCCTGTCCAGAATTAAACTACATTTAGAGTACAGAATAGCCAATGGACCATTATATATTAACAGCATGATGTCACAAAATCAAAGGCTGAAAATTAAAGCTGGAAATACTTAGGCTGAAATAAGTACACATTTAATACTCTAAGAGATTAAGCACTGGATCAACTTTACCACAAGCTTTTGCAGCATCTTTGTAAAAAAATGTGTTTTGTTTTAAAACTTGGGGGGTTTTGTCCCCAGTTATTTGCTATAATTATAGAGATTTTATAAAGTCTATTGCTGATTTAGAGAGATCATGCTAGGTAACTGCAATTGTTCCTTTGGTGTTACTTGAGAATACTAGCTCAGTCTATTACTTAAACATAGTTCTCATCGATTATTTCTCTGAAACAGCAAAAGGTGCACACCTTATAAGAATAGGATAATCTCCCTGATGATATTCTACAATATGGAATACAGGTATTTAGGGGGTAAATAGAACAGCTTATCTGCAGTTACCATTAATGTTGTTTACAGTTTACTTTCTTATCAAGATTACATCTGTTCTTATAGCCTCATTCATTGCACTGAAAGAAAGAAAAACCCTTACAAATTCTCCTTAACAGTAATAAATTCTACTAAGCAAACTCCACAGCTGACCAGCTCGATGTTTTGCTAACGCTGCCGATCAATAGGCATCAGGAAGAAGTGCAAGTTTAGAAAGTCCAAGCATCACTTAAGAGATATTTTTCAATTTTCCCTTTTATCAGATCCAAGTTCAAAAAACTGTAGAGTACACACATATGTTGGAATGTATTCTGTATTTTTTAAAAAATATTATGGATTCTCAAAAGTGATGCTTTTGAGAAAATACAGAGATCAAAAAAAATTTACATGTTTGGAAACATGTATATAACCATTGTCTTCCATTCATTCAACGTACAGGTAGCATTAAGCTTTGTCTGAAATCCTGCTGTTCCAAGAAGACAGTTACTTGAATCAGACATATATTTAAGGATCTGATCCATGATATGTGTCTGTCATCCCCAAAAATCTCTAACATGGAAACAAAACCCCACAGGCTCCTACTTTAAGTGTTTGAATTGTCCAAATTTCTTAAAGGAGACATTAAATTGGCACTTACACTAATAAATTATTATTATAATTGTATGGAACAGTTCAAGATTCATTTTGAGTATGTTTTAAGAGAAAGCTACAGAAACCTTCTCAGCAGGCTGAAACTTGTTGACCTGATTTTTACTTTCATAACCCTTACAGGGCCAATATATTTTGCTGATAACATCCCCTGAGCCACACTCATTAAAATTCTTTGTATCCATTCATATCTGCACTGCAGGATCATCTCTGGAAAGCTGTATTTTCATCTTCATAAAATAGGTAAAATTATTCATAAAGCTGTAAAGTCATTACTTTGCAATTACCCATATTTATATTACATTTTCACTTAGCCAGTTGAGATCATTGGCCCAATGACATGAATGCACATATTTCTGCATGAAAAAAAGAAACAACATGCTAATGAAATGTGGTGGAATATAGCACTTCATGTTCTCATGTTAGATGAGAAGGATTCAAGGCCAGTGACGCTGTTTTGGAATTATGGATGTAAATACTTTAGATTGGGAAAAAAGAAGGATGTTCTTTCATGTCACAATTGAAAATTCTGAGATACACTGAAGTTATGAATTATAAGCCCTTTAACATTTATTGTACTTCTATTATTGACTACAAAGTTATTTAAACTCTGAACATTTTTATATGTTTGTCTTTGGGACTAAACCCTGAAGTTCTAATTCAGGAAAAAATGTTTCTATGACTTCCTCCTCCCCACCCACCCCCATGCCCCCCTTAAATCCAGAGTTATTCATGACAGAAATCAGAAATGTATTAAATTTTATTATTTCATCTGTGAAAAAATTAATATATCACCTTCAAAATAAATGATTTTTTTTTTTTCTTTTAAGCTAAATGTTAGCAAATACAAAGGACTAGCATGATGGCTAGGTAATGTTGCACCTTTGTTTTGTTCCATCTCTGGAGCATATAAGCAGACAAAAATATTTTACCCTAACTAGATACTAGCTTCCATATAGGAGTATCAAAGTGAAACTCAAATGAAGTCTAAAGAAACTAATGATTTCTCCTGGCCCCTTAATTCAGCCAAACTCTGCAAATGGTTCCCTTGGTGCTTTTTGAATCAGAAGAAAATGACAGGCTTTGAATTCATATGTGCAATGGTGAAGCAGTACTTGCTGAAATACACTGAATTCTTCTATTAATGATCAGACAGAGAATATAGCGAATACTCCTCCTCTTTCCAATATTTCCCTAGCAATGTATCCAGATCTCTTCAAGGCTATATAATGTCCAGCCACACCTTCACTTCCAAATGGTCAAGCCACCGTACTCTTAGCACCAATGTTGCTTACTCTGTAATGCATTACCATTTAAATGAAGTTTAACATCAATGCCAATTCAGTTTATATGAAACATTTGAATTCTATTATCTTATAGCAGTAATGGCAGTCCAAGGCAATCAATATAGGGCTCTTTGGCTCTGCATCCCAGGAAATAAACCTCAAATATGTAGTCCTCCAAAGTGCATAAAATATTTCTGCCAGAGCTATCCTTTATAACTGAGATGACCATCAATTTCTCAACTATTTCAAGCCAATCCTAATGAAGTATCAGTGCAATCCCTCTCTCTCCCCCTGAATTCATCAAAATAATGTATCTGAAGTATAACTGCTTTTCTGTTTATTTGATATCGTGGAATAACCTTCACCAGCTCTCCCATTTTTGTTGACTGAATTCTGCTAACCCCAGGTGGCACATGAAAAATGATGTAAATTAAATTTGACATCTCTATTGACTGAGTCATTGAAAGACAAAAAGCAAGTGCTATTGATTTCCTAAATGTTATTTTTTATGGAAAAAATTCCACCCTTATTTTTCTAACAAATAAAATTAAATTCAGAAGAAATTATTTCATCTTATGATAATTAGAATTATAATATAGGTGGCTCATGTGCCACTTACTACTAAAGTGGCTGGTTACGTTGAATAAACATTCCTTTGTTGCAGTTGCTCATAGTGTTTGACCATTCAGGCCACAGTTATACAGGTTTGTGATGTTGCTATGTCCTTTTGTCTTTCTGAAGTTTATCCTAAGTAATTTATAAGGCATTGCTGCTGAAATTAAAAGAAGAGATTGTTCTGCTTGTGTTAAACCCCAAGCTGCTACAATCATAAAAATCAGAAATACTAGCCCATCTATCTCATATATCTGGGACTTCAGGTTTGAGAAGTGTGTTGTCCAGACACCATAGGTGCTCTTTGCTTGTTCTTCTGAAAACACCTATAAACTTTACCTTTCATAAATCTCTGCATTGTCAGTCAAGACATGTTCAGATCTGTTAGGTCTCAGCAGCTAAATTCTCTGGGGACTCAGCATGTTTTACTTAACACAGCCTATATCCGCTACTCATACTGAACCTTGTCTTTGTGGAGAAAGCAAGATCTCTTCTTCCAGGGCTAAGAACTATAGCGGAACTTTGCACAAGACAAATAAGGAAGATGACTGTATTTTTCTATAGCTAATAAGAAAAGAAACAACTTTCTGAAACATGGAAAGAACAGGAAAAAGAGGAAAAAAAAAAAAAAAAAGAGGATGGAGCAAAGGGGCAAACACAAGTAGCAGAAAGAGGAAAAAGAAAACATTTTTCGCGGCCTGTGAAAACTTCCTGAAAACGAGACTGAACTATGAAGCTTCCCTAAAGGTAAGCAGAAAACAAATGACTGCTTTCCAGTGTCCATCACTTACATGCATCCCTTGGTAAAGTACTTTTGAAAATCCCAGTCTGAAGATGAAGATTAACGGGAAATTAACAGACAACAGGAAGTTACTGTCAAAAAAAAAAAAAAAATAAAAAAAATATCTCCATCTAATTAAAAACAACACCGTCTGCTCTCCTCCAGGCCCTGACCTCTGCCAAACAAAAATGCACCACAAGTATAGCAGGCTGTAAATAAAAAAATGAAAAGGTAGAATGTGCCAGACTATGTGTAACCTGAAATCACCCTGGCATATGTAGCCATTCCGATATAGTTTTTAGTTACATCATCACATAGTATTTCCCATAGGATCCCTACCTTATTTAGGTACCATGTACTGGAAATAGACATGATCATATGTTTCAGACAGCTGAAGTTCCATTTGCAGGGGTCCTAAGTGTTGAGAGTTGAGACTGAAATTAGTGGGAGCTCTGCTCTGAATTAAAGTTCTGTGAAAGTGCTAAGAAAACTGGAAAAAAAGTCAGCCTCTTAGCTTCTTGGGTAAGGCATAAAAACTGCTCAGTACTTTTGGATATGCTGCCTATCATTTGTGACCAAGTTCCCTAGTGAAGTGGGGACAATATAACATCACCTCAGAAAACCGCTGTAAGGATAACTTTGCTGACAGCCTGTAAGAGTGCAAGTATTCTGCATGAGGACTCCAGAGTCAAGCTCTTATGAAAACTAATAATTCTTTGTTTGTGAAAGATTTGCTTGGTATAAAACAGACCAGACTAGATAGGACTGGTATAGAACAGATAGGACTAGGTAAGACTCCACAAATAATGAAAATAATAATTTTTTAAGAAAAACACTAAATGCTTGTGTTTCAGCATTACACAGAAATGACTGCAGTCAACCATCCTGGACACCGAAATAAGCAATTTCATAAGCCACCTTCTGTTTATACGATACGTGGTCACTACCTTTTTAGAGCTAAGCATATGTCCATCACAGTAGTAATTTTCTTCATAGATAAAATGTTGACTGTTCAGGTACTAGAGGACAATATCATAGAATCGCAGAATCATAAAATGGTTTGGGTTGGAGGGACCTTAAAGATCATCTAGTCCAACCCCCCTGCCATGGGCAGGAACATCTTTAGCTAGATCAGGTTGCTCAAAGCCCCATCCAACCTGGCCTTGAACAGGATGCAGTACTGCAGGTGGAGCCTCATGAGGGCAAAGCAGAAGGGGAGAATCACCTCCCCTGACCTGCTGTCCATGCTGCTTCTTATGCAGCCCAGGACACAACTGGCTTTCTGGGCTGCAACCGCACATTGCTGTCTCATGTCCAATTTTACATCTATCAATATCCCCAAGTCTTTCTCCACAGAGCTGCTCTCAATTCATTCATCACCCAGTCTCTATTGATACTGGGGATTGCCCTGACCCAGATGCAGGCCTTGATGAAGTCCATGAGGTTCACATGGATCTACTCCTCACGCCTGTCAAGGTCCCTCTGGATGGCATACCTTCCCTGAAGTGTATCAACTGCACCACTCAGCTTGGTGTCATCTGCAAACTTGCTGAGGGATCAATTAACCACAGTCTATGTCATTAACAAAGATATTGAACAGTATTGGTCACCGTATGGATCCCTGAGGGACACCACTTGTTACTGATCTCCACTTGGACATTGAGCCATTGACTGTAACTCTTTGTATGTGGCCATCCAGCCAATTCCTTATCCATCGAATAGTCCATCCATCAAACCCATATCTTTCCAATTTAGCTACAAGGATGTTGTGGGAGTCCATGTCAAAGGTCTTACAGAAGTCAAGATAGATGGCATCAGTTGCTCTTCTCTTATCCACTAATGCAGTCACTCCACCATAGAAGGCCACTAGGGGTTAGTCAGGCACGATTTGCCCTTTGTGAAGCCATATTGGCTCTCTCTAATCACCTCACTGTCATCCATATCTCTTGACATGTCTTCCAAGAGAATCTGTTCCATGATCTTCCCAGGTACATAGATGAAGCTGACAGGTCAGTAGTTCCCAGGGTCCTCCTTTCTACCCTTTTTATAAATGGACATGATGTTTCCCTTTTTCTAATCACTGAGGATTTCACCTGACTGCCATGACTTTTCAAATACTATAATAGAGAGTGGCTTGGTGACTGCATCAGCAAATTCCCTCAGGACCCTGGGGTGCATCTCATTGGGTCCCATGGACTTCTGTATTCAAGCTCCTCAGACAGTCTAGAACTTGATCTTCTTCTCTGATGGGTGGGACTTCATTCCCCCATTTCCTGCCTTGAGATTCAGGGACTCGAGAGTGTTGGGAAGAGCAATTGCTGAGGCAAAAAAAAAAAAAAAAGTGAAGTACCTAAGCATTCTCCATATCAGTTGTCACCAGATACCCTGTCTCATTTATTAGGGGGCGTACAATTTCTCTTCCTTTTCTAACATAACTGTAGATGCCCTTCTTACTATTCCTCACTTCCCTCAATTTAGCTTCAGCTGTGCCTTAGTTTTCCTGATCCCATCCCTGCGCTTCCGGGTAGTATCCCTACGTTATTCCCGGATGCACAGCCCCGCTTTCACTATGTGTGCGTTTCCCTCTTGTGTTTCAGTTTGACCAAGAGGTTCTTTCTCAGCCACGCTGGTCTCCTGCCTTATCATCCTTATAGTCTGAGCAAAGTCAGCCTTCTGGAGTGTGCATTGTTTGGAACAGTGTGGCATTATCTACAGTAGACATTTTTTGTTTGCCTCTGGGACTAAACCCTGAAGTTCTAATTTAGGGGAAAAAAAAAAATAAAATTAAAAGATCATTGTACCAAACTGCCCTGTCAGCACCCAGTAGTAGCTCAGATACAGGATAAAAGCATTAAAACACAAACCTGCTATTTATAATCTTGCACAAGCACAGTCATTCATTGACACTAATATGAAATTCAAATGTCTGTGTTTTGTTTCTGGGGAAATGAGCATTGTTTTCAACTTATATGTGCTCTAAATAAAAAATAAATCATCCAGTTTTACAACAAAGTGAGTAAGAATTCTAGAGAAGATGAAACTTAGGCTGTTTTTCAGTGCCATTTTTGCCAAGTAGAGCTACACAAATACAGATACAGAGCAATCTTCTCTAGCTTTGTTTAGCATAGGCAATAAAACACACATCAGACTGATTTGAAAAGGTGTACCACAGTTTTTAAATTGTTTCCCAGTACACCTAATGCAAGGGCTGCGGGGTGTCTATAAGCCATAACATATGCCTGTTTATCTTTGCCTACATAGGAAGGGCAGCACTAACTTCAAATAAGCTAAAAACTCCTGTAAATTCCTGAACATTAAAATCCATTGTTCAAGTTCTCAAATTAATTTTGCCTACTTGAATGACTGAGAAAGATGAAAAAAATGCTAAGAATTCCTCCAGGCCTCTTCCAGTTTTGGCCCAACAAAGAAAAAAAAATATTCTTCTCAAGCTTAAAGCAAACTGTCAGACTTTTAGCACTTCTGAAAACACCTAAAAATACAGTAGAGGGAAGGAGGATGGGGTTGTGACAATGAGCTTTATAAAGTTTTTGGCAAGCATTATTATGAAGAAGGAAGGTGAACGTACAGAGACAGTGTCTTTCCTCTTTCTCCAGCTGGTAACTGAGGCAGAGAGACACCATGCTATGAAGTGGCCTCCCCTTCATTTTCACATAATTTTCTCTCTTTCTTTGCACACCCTTCTCTATCTGTAATTTGGTTGATTTCCACCATCTGTTAAAGTGGGCAGAATGGTGATAACGGCTGATCAACAACTTCCCTGTGGCTTCCAGGCAGATATTGCTTGCACAGACAAAACAAATTCAAATATTTTTTGAAGCAGTGACAATTAATTTGGCTAGCTGTTCATTTCAGTTGAATACTTAACTAAATATGCAGTTATTAAAATAATTTATGGGATTTTTAAATGATGATTCAGATTTTAACACTGTAGATCATAGCTATGTACTCCATTTTTGTATCAAGGTAATAAAAACTTTGAAAAGCATTTTAGAACTCTAAACACTGCATTAATGTATTTATACTTTATAAACACATATTAAAGACTGCTTATTCAAATTCCAACAGTGAAAGAGAATTATCGAATAAATGAGAATTAAATTGTGTCTCTTCAGCAAAGTTCTACACAGAAGATACTCTAATTTCAAACTACATTTATATCATCTGTATAATCATGTATTTCCATTAACTTCCATGGATTTCTCTGATATTTTTGCCTTTTCGGAGAAAAGGAGAATGAAGCTCAGAGTCTAGCCAAAAAAAGCAAGTAAGTAATAATCATCTCCAAAAAGGTTCCAGAGACTGCAACTTCATACTTTTTCATTCAAGACAATGTCAAAAATCCCACTGGCAGCACACCAAACAAATACCAAGGGGGAGGGAGGACCAACCATTTCTCCCTGCTTCAATAGATCTAGTAAATTATATGTTTATTCGCACATATACCCAGTCTTGCTCTTTAATCAGACCTAAATATTTGCAAGCACCCCTTGACTCGCTTTGTGCATACCTTTTCAATTTTTGCTTTTTGAAGAGTCAATTTGAGAGTTAAATCTGGAAACTTCTCAGCACAAGGAAAGCTTAACTTAATTGCACAGACATTCTACCTTGAACTGGAATTTGTTTTCATATTTTCGGGATTTGTGAAGTTTTGAGGTAGAGAGGACAGGGCTACCAAAAGAATCTACTGTCTGTACCTTCATCTAATCACAAATTTTAAGTAAATGGTGGGAGAAATAAACTACAAACCTGAAAGCTCAAGTTACAACCTATTTGTTATCTAATTTTCAACAGATATATTTGTTATGAAGAGTAAGTTTTCTCTGAGCTTTGGCAAACTGATCAATTTGTCTTGCAAATCTAGAGGACTTAATCAAAATTTAGGGTATTGATTGTCTGTCAAAGTTAAGCTTACTTTCCTACATGCCAAAACTGCAGATTATGCCAATATGGAAGTTATGAACTTCTCTGAAAACATCTTATGCCATTCTGCAGTGTTTCTATAGTGCTTCAAAGATGATATTTAATTTTAAATAACACAAACACAGCCATTTGTTTAAATACTAATTTTAGTATAAGCACTAGAAATCCATTTACTAGGCCAATTATTAAACAATCTAAATTCAGATGGCATTTGATACCTCTTCCACTGACTGACCAGGGAGGTGTTCTGCCATTTAAAAGATCAACAAAACATAATTCAGGACATTTATCTTCCTAAAGTGGTTATGTATCATGTGATTAAATCCTTAAAACACATTTCTGAACTAGATGATTTACACTTTTGTCAAGTAATTTTAAAATGCTCCCTGAATAAGGTCTTCAAAAATTTTAATACCCTTGTTTTTCCTTATATTTTTCAAATACTGAATGTATTAAGTCTTCCTCTGAATGGTATCTGTCAATATCACAATATGATAGCATTCAAACATTGTTATCTGCAAACGCAGAACATCTGTTATTTTGTCACTTAGCAACACTGTGCAATAATTGTGCCCTCCCCCACTCCCCATTATTATGCAAAATGTGTTCAGGACAAGAAATGCTTAGAGAAAAATTATTCCTGCAGTGAGATATTTTGACACAAAAATCTTTTCTCATCAAAGATGAAAAGCACCTTGTCATTCATTTCTAATTACAACCTCCATTCTGTTAGTACAGAAAGATGCCAACTCCCTGTGGTGATGTCATACATTGACATTTACAAAACTACTTTGGACTTTGTCTGCTCTTGGTGTTCATCAAGATCAGTCAGTGTCAGCACTGATACACACTGATAAAGGGAATTTATAATTACTAGAGTTAATTGTGTTTAAAGTCAAGAAAAGGGCATTATGCTTTCTGATATCAGTAGTTGCTGAATCACCTTCTAAACCAATGGAAAAATCTTCATTTCATATTCCTATTCTGAGATGCTAAGTCATTAAACTGCAATGACAACAGAGATTTCACACTCCAAGAATCAATTTGAAAAGATGTAAACTTATTAAAGATTAAAATGAACTATTTAGTGTTCTGCAATTAGTGTTAACATCCAGGCTAAAACTACTGGCGGGGAAATAACTGAACGGAAGTGGTAACCATGTGAGAATGCAAAGCCTCTGAGAAATTCTAATCCTGGCCAAAACAGCATTAGATGGTCTAATTCAAACTGTGGATGCACTCATATTAGCATAAATCAGGAAAAGAGATAAATAAATCCCCCTCATTAGTTCTACTTAACATAGTGGCTTTTATTAATTTTCTGACACTAATAAAAGATACTTGCAATTGTATGAGTATAAGATAGAAGTTTATTTTACTTCTTATTAGGAATTATTTACAACTGTCAAGATAACCACAATAGCAAGATCTTTGGAGCTCTTTGACAGAATTGTCCAATAGACATTCTTGGTAATTTCAAGATGTCTTCATTTGGAAGTCCAGTTATGAAACTATTATAGGGTCTCCAAGTTATTAATGAACTCAGCACAGATATGAAACATCACTAAGTTACCTATGGTCCATAATATTTTCACAGAATCATAGAATATCAGGTTGGAAGGGACCTCAAGGATCATCTGGTCCAACCTTTCTTGGCAAAAGCACCTCTAGACAAGATGGCCCAGCACCCTGTCCAGCCAAACCTTAGCAGTGTCCAATGTTGGGGAATCCACCACTTCCCTGGGGAGATTTTTCCAATGGCTGATTGTTCTCATTGTGAAAAATTTTCCTCTTGTGTTGAATCAGGATCTCCCCAGGAGATTTTTGCCTTCTTTAATGTAAAGGAAGAAACTTTTCTCAAGGAGAGCATGATATACTATATTGCTTCTAACACCTTGCTCTGAACTAGAACTGGATTTTCTTCTTGAGCTAAGACTATTCTTAGTCTCTTTTTAGCTACGTATGTTCCTTCCTATAGAAAACCGCCCTTGGGAAAACCTGCCCCAAAATTTTATGAAACCATAACCTTGAAAGAAAAAGAAAAGTGGGGCAAAATCAAATGCATATTGAAGGATTACATTTTTAAGAGAGAGTGCCTATGAATTATTATTTTACTTTCTACCTAAATATTCTTGCTCCATCAAGAAAATCAAACTAAAATGCACAAAATGTATTGAATCTGTTCCATGGATGACGATCTCTATGGGAATGGCACTGAACAAGTTCCATTTTAATATACAGCTATATAATAGAAATACCTGTTTATATATATTTATGGAAAATACTCTGCGGTGTCTGACTTATCATATATGCCTCAGTTATAAGATGGATATCACACTCTATGAGATGCTTACAATATAATATGTAATCACTATGGAACAACAGATTGGTTACTACTGTTAACTTGTATGTGTGGGACAATTGCATGTAACCCCAGGGCCTTTTTTTTTTTTTTTTTTTTTTTTAATTAGTATTCTGCAGTTTTATTACATTAGTTTCACAAACAATTCCTTTGGCAAGGATTCAAGGTGAATCCACCCTCCCAGTGCACACGTGAATCTGCAGTGCAGGAGGGTGTCCTTGTCGAACAGTCACCTCTAGGGCTGTAGACAGTGGGCTGAGATAGGAGTTATCAATATACTCCTGCTGTGAACCTCTTCTTTTCAAATTCGCTGCAGTGCTCTCATGCCTACTGTTGGCATTCTGGTGCTTTGAAGCTGTCCAGTTGGCAGCTTCAGTAAAGCAAGTATTGTTGATAGCTATAGGGGACCCAGTGTAGACATGTATTTATCAATAATTAAATATATGCAGCAGAATATTTGCTACTGTAGTTATCTTGGGTTGTATCCTTATTTAGAGGATAAATGCTACAAAACCAGTGCTTATGTCCAATAAAGAATCAAAGTAATTTTTGTAGAGTGGAATTTTCCAAACAGCCTGTGCAACTTTAGTGTCTGGCCTTAGCTGGATTTTCAAAAGTTTGACAGAAAGTACTCAAAAAGTTCAAGCCAGATGTTCCGAATGAAGTAGAAACAGTTACAAGAAACTTTATTTCTCAAAGATTTTCATAATTTATAGCAGTGACAAAGTGACAATACACACCTCCAGGAAACACTGTGAATATCACTGTGATGTTTCTGCAGAGCAAGGTATCTCTAGACACAAGCAAAATCAGGAATATTCATAAGGCACATGCAGTACCTAAATTAGATTTCATTCGTCACATAATCATTGAAAACAAAAGGATACTTTGTGTCATCCTCCAGAGATATCTCTGGAGATGCTCTGAAACTTCTGTTTGTAATAGTGGCTTTGAAATGAGGGCGTGGCACCATATGAGGATAACCTTGAATTTCATATTTTAACTTAATAAATAAAGAAACAGTAAAAACAAAACTTGAGGAAGGTAGGAAGAAGAAGGAAGCTTCCACAAACACAAATCAGTCTACTCATGTCACATATACCTGAAGCATATATTAAGGGAAACCTTTGCTGAGATTCACACAAACTGTAGCAGTTATGAACAAACAACACCTCAGGCACAATGAATGCATTCTCTTGGTGCAAATAGCAGTGAGAATATACCGTTAGAGTGAAAATAGTTTTATTATCTCACAACACTGATTCTGGTTTGTGAGTGTAAATGCAGCATATTGATTTTTCTAATCTTTGCAAACAAGCAACTCAACTGAGTCACAAGATATTTCATTTTAAAAATAAACACAATTATCACCTTAATTAAAATCTTAAGCTATCCAAAGTACTTCAATTCTATCAACGCTAACCAATTGGAAAGCTATATTAAATAGACTTCTTTCATTTTTAAACTTCTAACAAATGCCCATAAGGCACTAAATACTAGAGCATCTTAAATCAAAGTATCATGATTTTTTAATTAGTTTTGTTAAAAAGAAGACTGCCAGAAGAGATGGATATTGCATCTCTCCCTCATCTGTGGAGCAAAATGCTAAAAAATACATATCAATTTTACTTCTCACCCAAAATAATCAATAATGGCCATGAATACCAGGGTAGACAGTTTCTTGTTGCAGGTCTTACAAAGCTGGTCAGCACTGATTGTATTACAGGAAATGGAAACCTATAAACTAGAACTAATATAGGACAGTGAATTCCCTTTTCCTGCTTCATAAATTGATACATGGTAAGTTCTACCTTTGAAACTCTTCTAAGATGAATGATAAATTGAAGTACAGATTATTCTGGGAAGTGAAATAAGGGTAAGGACTACTCTAGGAAGGGAAAGTGACTGGAGGAACAATTCATGAGAACTAACCTCTCTCGTGAACTCAGGCGTATATTTTGTTTTCTGAACTAAACCAATAATCAGTGTAACTTAAATACATGACTCTTATCCAAACTTCTCATAGCATCAAAGCTCTGAAGCCACATGCTTTTATGTGTCACAGAAGCAGAAAACAGCCACACCTCTGGCAGTTTCTGGCCAAAAGCAAAGATCTTTAAGGGTTACTTTAGCTAATGCAATCATGGTAAAGAGAACTTTACTCTTCCTTTAGTAGATAGGGCATTCAAATAGCCTGTGGAAATGTCAAACTTGCCTGTAGTGTTAGGGTCCTGAAGGAGGCACCCTTGCATTTCATCAGGACATAAGTCTTGTTATTGATCCACATTTGTCTCCTGGATTGGACAACACCCAGACCCTGAGTGGGTTTTCAGGTGTAGAGGAGTGGAGAGGCAAAGTAGCAGTGGTGTGTTTGTCTAAAATTAGAATGCTAGCGAAGAAAAAGGAAATATTAACTCAAAAACCTAAGTGAAATTAGTTCCATAATTAAGTGGAAGTTCAGCAGGAAGGTGAACTGAGCCTACTTTCCTCAACTGTACTTGTATCATACTTTAGGTGCCTGAACTTTTACAGGCTTCATACATAAACTTCTGCTCTGGTAAATATGACAGCTGATTCCATAAAAATTCTGAAGGCAATGACCATTTCCATTCAGCAAAATCTTTCCAAAACCTGGGGTAAAACTTCACTGAAAGATTACCATTACAAGGAAGCCTCATAGATTCTAAGTACAGAATAATAAATTGCTTTTTTAAATTCATGCTACAGTGAGAATTGGCTCATTCTTTTTTATAAAATTCAAGTGTCCTTTTTTTTTCAAAGGAATCTTCAAAGAAAATTTGTGAGCAATTTCTTTACAGATCAGGATGTAGTGTAAAAAAATCATACAAAAAAATCTTTCCGAAACCAAGAGAAATTTAGAGTGTGGAATGCAAGCTCTTACTCTCTTTTCCTCACCATGTTTTCAACTTCTGCTGAAATTTAACTTATACTAAATCAATATCTAATACTGTTTTACAAAGGTTACTTGGCAATCATTTCCACAGAATTGCCATTGTTTTACTCTGCTGTATATAAAACAGAATTCAGGCCACAGTGAGATGAATTGAAGATACTTTCCACAAATCCAAGTAGACTCTAAAGCTTCTAAAGGGAAAAGACTGTTACAACTAGATAAAGATTATGAGCATTTGCTTTTCCAAATGCTGTCAAATTAAAAGCTTTTACATAACTCTGCTAATATAGAAAACTCTGGACACATTACTTGCTCTTCAGTGCTTGCTCTTAGTGACATTAATGTATTACAGTTTTAGCTTATAGTCCAAAACAGAATTATATTAGATGAACCTTAATTAATGTTTTATTCATTTTTAAAAGGCACTTTTAGATATAAAGAGGTTGACATTAGTCACATACAGTTATTCTGAAGTTAGCTGTAGTGTATTAAAGGTGTTGTAATTATGTAACTGCTAAAAAACTTTGATTTTTTTTTAAAACAAAACCAATAAATTCCACAAACAGAAAGATGTGTAAATGTACAAACATCGTTTCATTTTAATAAAGCCAGTAGAGCTGACCATCTATCTATTATCTGGTTTTGGGTTTGGTTGTTTTGTTTTTTTAATAAAACTAAAATCCCCCTTTGAACATATAAGGATTTAAATTTAAAAATGTACATAGGTAGCTGTATAATTAACTGTATTTGGTTTCTTGTTGGGTCCAAACCTCCAAATCCCTTGTCAAATATACTGTCCACACTTACTAAAGAAAGACTGTACTAAATAAATTTCAGGATTTTTAAAATTATTATTCAAAAGAAAACATTGGCTAGATATTTATTACTCTATTCTTGAGCTACATCCAATTACTTTTACAATGTGTGGCAGGCTTCAGTATTTGACAGAAAAATAAATTGCTGACAAAGAAATAAAAAATAAATAAAATGGCCTCTCACATCTCAAAGCACAAAGGACATTAAATACCAATTCCATTCCAGAGTAAATACATTTGATTAGCACAATGACTTAAAGGAATGATTTGTTTCACAAGATGCAGTAAATCTGCCATTTATTCAAATATTGGTAATCACTCTAGTTGAATTGCATAAAGAACATGGAAATTAGAGGAAGGATAAACAAACGCAAATTGGTTATCACAAGGTAAATACGCTATAATGAATTATCTATCCTATGTAAGCAGCAGCATCCCCAGCAGCCTAATTTGTTCTTAAACTCGTGAATATATATACACAGATGCTTAAAACTGACTTTAAGTCAAAAAATTTACAGAACAGACTTTTAAGCTTCTCCTGTGTGGCTGTAAGAGATCCCGTAGCACTCAGATAGATACGCACTGCTTCTTATTTCTCGACTATGGTGTTAGGTTTTCCTCCACACTCACTTTCGGCAAGTTCAGAGCCCTCCAGCCAGCCTGCCCGCACCCTGGAGAGGAAGACGCCAATGACTGACAGATTAAATGGTAAACAGGGGATTACCAAGAGATCCTGAAACAAGGAGGTGATCTTGAAAAGAAGTACGAAAAGACCATGGCAGTTTGAGAATGCCAGTCTCCCTGCCGTCATTGCCATCTCTGTCTAGGGCTGGCAGAGCATCCTCACCATCAGGGGCCACAGGGAGCCGCGTGCAGTCAGGGCGCTGCAACCCAGCACCCATACCTTGGGTCTGCACCCGTGGGGGCTGTCTCACCAGCAGATGGGCTGATACCAGTGCAGGCAAACCCAGAGCACACCAACCGCTATGCGAGTGTGTGCGATTCACATTTCTGGGGATTAGTTATAAAAGGCTGTTTAGAAATTTAAAGGGGTTTCTTACAGTTTTATATATGTCTAACATTATGGCTTATCTTCCATATTGTTGGTATTGATCCTGAATATATGGTTCATTGATTGTTAGTTAATTATGTGTCATTAATCAGTCAATAAACCACTTGGAACCAGATTTGATTTAAACCACCATGAGTTGAGCAGTTTTTCTGTCCAACATTGTTATAGACTTCATGCTCAAATAATATGTCTTTGAACAGGCTTGAAACATATGGCAGAGAAGGAACATCCAGGTGCCAGAAAGTAGGAACACATTTCATACCCAGATGTTAAGCAGAAGCTTTCAATAGTGGGCCAAAATGTGGTAAGAAAATGAAGGTTGTTGAACTTAGCTTATTGCAATAGAAGTGGCAAATGTAACTATGTATTAGATATATAGTATGGATGGGTCAGAAGGTGACTACAGTCTTGACCATACAGGTAAAAAAAAAAAAAAAAAAAAAAGCCAAATGGTGAGAAAACGCTCTTATAGTAAGAACTGTGAAGTTCTGTTTTGCTAACCCATAAGGACATAATTTCCTTAGCACTTCATAATAGGAGTTATATGATAAGGGCTGAATGCATAACACAAACAGCACATACTCTGAAGAATACTATTTCACACTAAACACAGGTTATATTTATTAAGATTTACAGAGTTACAACGTACAATCCTGTTACACATTCTCTGCATACCCCATTTTGTAAAACCTTAACAAGATGACTTCTGTAACGTGACACTGTAGGGTGTTGCCAAATGAAGTTTAGCATGTAATACTGGGCCAGTTCATCCCAACTGGGCATCCCAGGTTCCTTTTATTGACAGACACCCTGAGGATGATTTAGATGATGGTTGAACTGAATTACGTCCTGTTATTTCTTTCCACTGATTACAAACAGGGACTTAGCAATGATGCTCAAAAGCCAATGTGCCTTAGGCCTGCAGTAAAGCGTATGGAAGAAGAGTGACTTCTTTTTTTAGTTTATCTTTTTAAAAATTAGTATCTTGGACTGGCTGTTTCATGAATGACAAGTTTTGTATAAGCAAAGTTAAAGACAAATAATGAAATCACGCTCTTTAATTCATGCATGCATTTCTAACCTTTTATAACTGGAATTGAAAAATGCACAGTCATTCGTAAAAAGTGTATTTTAACTACATACAACTTACAATGTATATGTTATCAGCTAAATAGAAACTACTGCACATGCATCTGTCAATTCTGTTGCTAAGATCAGTACAGTTGCATTTATTTTAATGTGCAAGTTCCAGATTCTCGTTTAACTGAACATTCATTTGTCTGGAAGACTGAATTTATGTGGGCACTAATTTGTTATGGAAAATGAAAGCACTATGCAAGAAAAACACACATTTCTTCTTCATCAGCCAAATTATTTTTAAATTTAGCAACATGACTGATTACTTATGTATGACAATTACCACATTTTCAAATAGGGTCATTTCATAGTTACTTATACTGAGGTCTTAAGAATTATTAAGATTTTATTTGTTTTTACCATGAAAATCTATAAAGAGAAAAGGAAATTATATTGATAGATTTCATACAAGCATAAAGATATGAAAGAAAAGCATTTGGCTTTAAAATGGAGTCATTCTTCATCCCCAGCTGAATTATTACTCTTTTGTTATGTTCACAAACAAGTCTCTTGTACAAATTATGATCTACATATTGGAGTTTTAATAATGCTGTTGACTTGTTAGAAACTCAGTAGGATAATGACATATGTTCATTTTCTTTTCTAGGAAAGGGAAAAAAAAAAAGTAATAAAACCAATGTTTGAAAATCTCTTATTCTTCTGCTGCTCAATTATATAATCCATAGGAAAAGCAAAGGTAGAAGCATGGAAATTCAAGCCTAGCTCCTAAGAATCCAATCTAATTTTCACACAATCCCTTATGCTTCCTGTATCACCTAGATGGTTATTTAGTCAGCAGTTGCACTACCACTATATATACTATAGATTTTACTTAACTGTTAAAACCAGAGAAGCAGACAACGTTGGTTCCCTGGAGTAGTTCAGCTACAACATCTGCCTCACTAGGCTTTTTTTCCTTTTAAGTTGATGCAGTTTTATGCAATGAATATTTTTAGTTGTCCTGTTTCTATTTATTTTTTGTGCTCTGATCCCCATGCCATTCTAGTGAGTTAAAAGGTTGCAATGTGTGGCATGCTTTCTATTTGCTAAATGGTTTGGGAGATTATTTGAGTGGCACAGCTGTCCATCTTTTTTCACTTTATCTTCACATAGTGTTTATACTGGGTCATCTGTTTCCCTATTGACATGATGTTTTCAGCTATTCTATGAGCTCTGTTAGGTTTGTCTTCAGAGAATGACTTGTTCATTTATCAACTGTTATTGTTTTAATCAGATCATCTTCTGAGGGTTTTCTGCCACCCTCCCTTTCCTACTCCACTCTGAAAGTCTAAAATGTATTTTAGCTATGAAGGGGAAATTCTAATTGTAACTGCTTAGCAGTGGTAATTTGTGACTGAGGAATCATCTAGCATGGAGGGCAAGAAGGCCTAACTACAAGAATGGGTTAAATTGTCTGGAAGCAGGAATGCCAGAGATGGGAATCCTTGCAAGGGGCTGAAGTTTCCCGTGGTGATAGGTAAGAAACAGCCTCAGCATTGTCTTGTAGCCATCCTGGAATGGGAGCACTCGGGGGCCACTTCTGGGCAGCAGAGCTAGGCTGGGGGATGGACCCATGGGCGGCCTGAGCTGCCCCACACAACTGCTTTCAGGACTGGTGCTGGTGCAAGTGTATATAAGGAATCTGCTTGTGACACACCTTTGCAAACTTCACGTAGAATCGTGCACCGCGATAGGACTCTGCCCAATTCATTATTTTTATATATATATATATATATTTAAGCACAAATGTGTTTAATTCACCTCAAGGGATACCATAAAAATTCCCTAACAGCTACCAAACTGATTAGTCACTGTAGAGTTTTAAGGAATTTGTTTGTTTGTTGGTTGCTTTTTTCTTTCTTCTTTTTTTTTTTTTTTTTTTTTTCAATAGTCTATTTGATACAGAAGCACAAGAAGGAATATACTGCACCTTCTACTTCCATGCTACATCATATTTTCTGGCTTTCAATGAATCTGTATCTCCACTCAGTTCCTATACTATTAAGTTGGAATTAATTTGAGCTTTTTAGTGAAAGTTAACATGCTCACTCCAAATTCCCTGTAGCATCAATAGATACTTTGTATTTGAAAAGAATGCATATATAGAATTTTTATAGGATTCTATTTCCCAGACAGACTGTATGCTCTTCTTCAAATTTCTATAAACTTCATGGACTTATGCAACCCTTGGCACTACTGGAAGCCTTGCTATTAACCACAGTGGAATTCGAACTAGATTTTTAGTTGATTGTTTTGTAGACTTTCTACTTTCAAGGTCTTTTATAATATGAAAACTAGTGATTCAGATTTTTCAGCTATACTGCCTGTTGTTTTATTCTTCCTTGTATTGCAACAGGTCAGATCAAAGGCTCTGTTCATACAAATAATCATATAATAAGCCTGTAAAATACTTAACATTCTTCATAAGCATTTTATCAGATAGGTCATTGAACTAGAATAGTTAAGTCAGTTGATTTATCAAATGAAAGAGAAAGATTGAAAATAAAAGATTGTGGTTTGTAACTACACTGTTATGAGAAACTATGCTACTTTACTATATTATTTACAATCTCTTGAGTTCCTTCTCAGCAATAGCTCTGGATTTCCAGTGAGCAGTATTACTCATGGGACATAGCAAACTGATTTTCATATAACTGCATATGCTAGCTGGGACTTTAACCCACAGAAGCCAGTGGAAACATGTTTCTGACTCCCTGAATGACAGAGAATAGCTTTTTTATTTCCACAATTTCTGTACAGGGATTATTGTCCTTATCAAGTGACTAAGTACCTTTCCCGCCCCTCCCCTCCCCAAAGCTGACTAAATTTCATTTGTGTATGACTTACAGAGTTAAAGAGAACTTTAACTAAAAAACAAACAAACAAACAAAAAACAAAAAAAAAATCAAAAAAACCCAACCAAAACATTTTCTTTTTATTTTAGGACTTCTTGCACTTATCTTAATAAACACTATGAATTACTTTTCACCAAGTCTGTGAACTAAGCAATCCCTGCCTACGGTAAAAATGTAATGTTCAGTGCTGCACAAACTGAACCAAATAAATAGTGCTGAATGTTCTCTACCCCAAATATCAACCTAGCTTTCTTTTTTAAACACAAGAAGGCAATAAAATCATATCTTTTTCTTAATCTATAGCTAGTAGTACAGGAATCTACTTGAAAATTTGCATTACAATAATAGTTACCTAAGATCTATGGATCAATATATATTGAAAACTGAACAGATCTCCTTAAGTACATGTTAATTATCAAAATCACATTTAATATAAAAAAGAAGAGCAATTATTGATTTTATAAATTATCTTGGATAGAAATACATATAAATTCTTGAGAGATGGGACTAGTATGGACACATCAAAGTACTGCAGATACAAGTGAAATGCTCAGAAGGTAGCCTTGAAACTGAGCTCAGAGACCATTTACTGAAGTTTCTGTAACCAGTTTTATCTTTAGTAAGAGCTCCAGAATAACAATCCGCAAAAATGAAGATTTGCCTAAATAAGAAGGAGCTATATCTACCACATATCTTCAGCAACTCCTTCACAATAGGATGTTATGTTTACAGGGAAGTAGCTAAGGAAGTCTGGAGGATTAGAATATATTTTCCCACACTGCACAATCACGCTACTGAAGATGCATTTAGTTTATATACAGAAATTGAGATGTCTCCCCACTTTTCATTTCCTAAATTTGAAAAGAAAAAAGTTTCTTTCACTTTGAACAAAAACCCCAATTCTTTAGCTCACATTCACTACAGAAAACTAAGCCAAGTTTTCTCTCAGTTTGAAGTGAGTTTTGCCAAGGAACTGCTGATACTTGCTGTGCCATTCTGTTCCCCTTCTACTTATAGTTAGGTGTCTCAAAACTTTATACATTTGCACAAATCAAGGTTTAAACAAGTGTTCCAGTTTAAACTAACTCGGAGTGAAGGATTTTCAATATCTAATTCTGGAAATCGAATTTTGTTGCATAAAACATCTCAAGCACTAACTAGGATTACTGTTACGACATTTAGATGCTGCGTTTTACTTGCTAGAAATAGTTGTTTACCTAAATTTATTTTTATATTGCCTAGTCCTCATAAACTATTCAAGTATAAATTCCATAAAAGAATCCTTGCACTTTCAATAGGTTAATATATCACTTTTATTTGCTTACTGTATTAAAAACGTTATGCTGATTTTTATTTTCTTTTTTTCTCTTTTCTATTCATGAAAGAGCTTTCTTGAAGGACGGTGGCTTTGAAAGTCTGGCAAAAATGGGGATAAAATCTCTATGAAAAGCCTTGTTTTACAGCATTCATGAATACCTGTTTCTCTACTGCACACAGCCACACAAAAACTTTCTTGAAATCCAGAACATATTCAGCCCACCAGATAACATTTCTATCAAGACAATTCTTCCTTACATGTGCTTCCTTCCACGTTTTTTTATTTAGTAAAGAAATCAGTTATTTTTTTTCACCAGTAGTGTTGAGACCTTGTGGTCATAATGCTTTTGTTCATCTATCCAGGTGTTAACGCTTTATCACAAAACTATGTCAGACTATTCTGAGTGATAACTAACTTACTTGTTTTTTTCTTAAATGAATGCAGACTCCAAATTTCACTTGCCATGTACAAATAAATCTAAATGTAACATCTGAAATGGGATGATATTTAAATGAACATTCAATTACAATATGTTTGAGACAACAGGATTAACATTACATTTTACTTTTAGTGTTTCAATAATTTAAATCCCAGATCTTCTAGTAATATTTTAGGAAAGCTGCAGCCCTCTTTCATTTTAAATTAAGAATTTCTTTTTAAGATTTTGGAGTAAAAGAAGTGAAACACTGAAAAATCTACATATTTCTCCTCTATTTTGCTGCAATAAATGGTGAACTACACCATTCAGCTATTAAATCACAAAGACTCAACACTATTTTTTTTAACAGAAAAGAGGCAATCCATGCTTTTAATATTTCTTAAATAATACAAAAAACCCACCCAGAAAACGAGTGGCAAAAAAAGTGGTCACTTATTCACCATTCACCAGATCCCTTGACTGTAACTCTTGTGTCTCATGTAGACACACTTCTCACTTTCTGGCTAGAAACAAACCTGGGAGAAATCACCTTATAAATATTCCCCTTTCTCAGATATATGCATTAGGGTGATACATATTTTTCCTCCGCATGTATATACTTTTCCCTTCTGCCTCTCTAGAAGGAGTAGCAGTGAGCAGCCCACACTTACATATCTTTTAGAATCTAAAAGCACGAAAGAACAACCCCACCATGCGCAGTGATCAAACAGGAGATAAAGCCATGAACTAACAAGAAAAGCTGTGCAATAAAAACAAACAAACAAAAAATATGCACTAATAACTAGATTTAATAAGAGGCAAAAGGGATAAAACCAAAACATATCTATACTTAAGGGTGTCAAAGTTAAAAAAAAGAGATAATAAACTTGGGAGTGATGTGTAAAACTATGTCTTCCTTTTGTCAAATCATTCAGAGAGTGTTAATTTCTACCAGTTTCTTAAGGAGTTCCTCAGTATGTTCACTGTCTTGAAAGTTGCTGCTCTGCTGACTGCCATGTTCTTGGCCTGAGGACAAGGCTGGTTTCCTGGGAAAGCAGAGGTGTGCATGAGCACCTGGTGTCAACCAGCGTAAGTGGGGCAGCCCCATTCAGCCATTTCATTTTGGAATAGGAACTGGGACAGCTCCCCCCCATTTTAAAACAAGTAAAGAGGGATGTCTTTCACATCAGCTGAAAGCTGTTCTTTCTGTTTGGTCTCTCTCTTTTGAATGGAGAATGTGATGTTTACAGGAAACCGTAGCTGTGCAAATATCACCAAAAGAAGCAACTGAAGAATTCCCTTACAGAATCAAATTAGATCACTGTGGTTCTTACCTTATCTCTTATCTCCTTCTGATGTTTCTGAATTCAGGAATTTTTAAAAGGAGTTACATAAGATCCTCTTTTTAAAGAAATTTTGCATCCCTTTGGATGCATGCGTCTGAAGGCCAAATCCTGCTTTTGGTACATCAGCAAGAGTCTGATTCATGCTACTGTAAATTAAAGCTGGTCTTAAATCAGAGAAAAGTGCCAACTCAGTCACGTTCCTGAATTCTGTCTTCTTAAGATAAAGAATGTCTTATTTCCCACTTCTCTGAGAATTTCCATATCTAGACTACTGCATATGGTTTGGGCCACTCAGTACAAGAAAGGCAGCGACCAACTGGAGGCAGTACAAGGGAGGCCACCGAGATGGGGGAGGCTGGAGCACTTCCTCCATGAGGAGCAAGAGGCTGGGGCAGCTGGGCTTGTTCAGCCGGGAGCAGAGACAGCTTTGGGGTGACCTAAGAGCAGCCTCAGTGCCTGTGGGGATGTCACTGAGGAGACAGCGCCAGGCTCTTCACAGCAGCGCATGTTGGGAAGAAGAGAGACAACAGGTATAAACTGAAATGAGAGGTTCAGCCTGAATATAAGGAGAAGCTTTTTCACTATAAGACAGTCAGGCAGTGGCACAAGCTGAGAGACGTTGTATGCTCTCCGTCCTTGGGACGATTTCAAGACTCAAGTGGATGAAGACCTGGTCTGACCTCAGAGCTGACCTGCTGTGAGCAGGAGATTGGACTGCAGACTGCCTAAGGTCCTTTTCCTATCTGAACACTATGATTTTATGAACTTTGCTTTTTATACGGAGCTACTTAATTTTACCAGATTTGGTAGTTATCTGGTTTATTTCATGTGATAGAAAATCCAGGCAAACATCAGTTACAAGAAGTGATTTTATAGTTGCACAATCAATAAATCTGAAGCCTACACTTTCAAAAAGATCCCCCGCCCCCAATCCCATAAAAAGCCATGAAAACCAAGGTAAAAGCCAATTATGTGTGACTGCCAAATTCATTAACATTAACTAACAAGACTGTTGACTTCTATAATTGCTTGTGTCAGGTGGCAATGACAAACTTGATAAGACAGTACTTGCGAAATGTTATTAAATATTTTGCAGCTCATTTCTATCAGTACCAAATATTAGATTAAGACAATAACAATGTTCATATGAATTTGAAAGAATTAATTACAAAACTCCTTTAGAAACCCCACTGCATATGTGATTAAAAGGATGAAAATAGCTTTCATTCTGAGGACTTAAATTGGAAAAATACCCCTGCTATAACAAATAAATACCAATAATTAGTATAATGACAACAAATAATACTGAGCTTTTGTTCTCATGCTGTCAAAGCAGAAGTAATTATTTTTTCCCCTGAAACTCTGATAAAGGAGTTGTGTTGTGTATTAGGCATGTTAAATGGTTATTTTCAGAGTGTCTCTGTTATACTATGTAATATTTTCTTTCTTTTTTTTTTTTTTTTTTTTTTTTTTTTTTTTTTTGTGAGGTTATGGATTTTCTACTATTTTTTTAAAAGCATTGCAAAACCCAGATATATATCCCATTTGCCAGGACTTCTTCTCTAGTTTACAGTCCAGAACAGTAATCTTTTAATGAAGTGTTTTATTTTGCTATTTGTAGCCTAGAACCATTCTAAAAAAAATCCTCATGTTATGCAAACAAAACTAATTTTACGTCATGTGGATATTTGCAAGACTTGAGATATAAATGTGGATTCAGATTTGAAAACCTCAGACAAAAATCATTGTGTTGACAGCCTCTGTCCTGGAGTTGGCTGGGATGGAGTTAATTTTCACAGAAATCTGGAAGGGGGCACAGCCAGGACAGCTGACCCTAACCAGCTAAGGGGATATTCCATACCATGTGACATCATGTTCCGTATATAACTGGGGAGCAGGCTGGGGCTTGGTGTGGTATCACAGCACGGGAAGTAGCGTCAGGTTGTGGGTGGTGAGCAATTTCATTGTGCATCACTCATTTTGTATATTCTTTTATTCGTACTATTGTTGTCATTGTAAATTGTCTCCTTATGTTGTCAGGGTAAACTGTACTTGTCTCAACTCACCAGGTTCTACCTTCTTTTTTTAACTCTCCTTTCTGATTGTCGTCCCCATCCCATTGGGGAAGTGGGGGGGAGAAGTGAGTGAGCAGCCTCGTGGCGCTTTGTTGCCAGCTGGGCTTAAACCATGACAGCCTCTTTACCTGTCCTTCTAGTCATGTAAAAGGCAGCATGGTACAAACATCTTTATGGCATTTTAGCACTTTTTTTTCAAGTCTAGGGAGATAAAACAATTATAAGTGTGGTTTACAAATACTCCCGAAAACTTGAAATGTATATAAATGTAATACAAAGATGCACACATGCTTATATGACGTTAGTTATTCTGAAATGGTGTACCTTTATAAACCGTATAATGAAAAGCCTACACGAGACTTAAGCTCTCTCAATGGCTTTTTGCTAACAATTTCAGTCCATCAGTTTTCTGTACTGAAAAAAAGTCATGAAAAATATAGGCATCTTCCAACACTACCTCTAGCTCAGGGTTTTCTACAGCTGGCTATCACCCAAATCGCTGAATTCCACTTAAAATGGTAATAGTTCTATAATAGCTGAAAAGACATGATCAGTGAGCTGTCTTCAAGATTCAGATGCTTGTTGCTTTGAACATTTGCATTCACTACTCACAAAGTATGTATGGTTAACAATGTAAGACTTTCTCCTGTAAATTTCTTAGGAAAGGATGGGTGGCTGTGCAGTATCTTCCCCAACATCCACTCTGCCTGTATCTATCCCCATCACAAATGAGTGGCTGCCTTGTGGCTAATCTCAGCCTGGCTTCTGGGAGACAGTGGTACAATGAGCACAGTTGAACAAGTTTGAGACTAGGCTTTCATAATCACTATGTGGAAAGAAGGCATATTTGGTCTTTATGAAAATTTTAGAGCTGTTTTTAACAAACACTGGAGCCTGCTTGGACCTTAGTGGCTTGACAGGCTTGACCCATTGCTGCTTTCCTGAAGAGCACGGTGCCTCCTCAAAATCAGACAA
Organism: Astur gentilis; assembly: GCF_929443795.1. Classification (NCBI taxonomy): domain Eukaryota; kingdom Metazoa; phylum Chordata; class Aves; order Accipitriformes; family Accipitridae; genus Astur; species Astur gentilis. The sequence goes on from NC_064898.1 coordinate 14,904,873, forward strand.
GAAGTCAGGGTGAGGCCCTACCTCACTTAATTTTGCAAAAGTAGCTAATCATCCAGCAGTGGCAAGTGGCATCCCCAGGGGAGTGGCTCTGCATGCAGTTCGATTCTGTTCACATTGGGATTTCTGATGCTATATCAGTGCAGAATTCTTCCCTGATTTAAAAACTAAAGCATGCTTTGTGGCTTAGTGTGGTAGCAAAGCCAAACTGATAGCAAGCTGCCACAGAAAGTGGAAGTCTTGCTGCCTTGAAATTTCCATCGCATCTAGTGTACTGATTTAGCCACCAAACAAAATGAAATTAAACAAAACAAAACAAAAACTTTTCCACTGGATCAAACAATTATTTATTGGCTGTACAATCAGTCAATCTGCTACAGAGAAGAGAGGGTAGCAACTTCATCTGTGGTAGAACCACATCTTTTGCAGTGATTTGTCTTTGGTTAGGCCTCATTGTAAGGTCAGACGAAGCCCAAGTAACTATCTTAGGATAAAGTCTCTTCTCTTTAGATCACACTGAGATTTATAAAAAATGGCTTCTTGTAGGGAGAGAGATTTATAGCAGATCTGAAACCTGAATTCTTGCAATTACTTAAAATAGTATTTCTATTTTCCCCATTCTGCTATAACAGAAAGCAGTGAACCACTATTAATATTTTACACATTAGATTCTCATTAGTCTAGTGAACTGTGAACATATATATCACAATTTAATCCATCAAGTTATGTACTCAGTATTAATGAAAATGATACTAATATTTGAATACCTCAGAATTATAGTCTAATGAAAGTTCAGATGTTAATCTGAAAACTTTCCAAAAAAATTTTATATTAACATCAAGTCTTAATTTTATAGCATTTTAACTTTGCAAACCTATGCAGCAGCAAAATATAAGAGTTCATCACAAAATTAAAATTAAGCAATTTAATATAACATAAATTTGAAGTCTTAAAGTAAACGGGTTCAAGGTCTATACCCTCTGATATTCTAGTTATTTGTACTGCAAACACATATATAGGCAAGAGGGGGATCACTAAACCCATTTCAGGCCTTGAAAATATGTATCTTCTCTGAAAACAAGTGTCCCTGATGGCAACGAGATATCAGGCATATAAGCCCAAAACCTCTTAAACCTTCCTTTGAATATAAGTGTGATATACTTAACCCTACTACCTTTGATAATTGTCATGATTCCACAGCCTATGTTGCTCTCGCAACCTTGGAGAAGGAAGTTGTTGCTCATGTGAGATGATTCAGCTGCTAGCAAAGCAGCTGCTGAACTGCCACACTTTACATCCATCAGGCAAAACTTCTTCTGTAATATTGAAATTTGAGCCCTTCATGTGTGAAACAGACTCCAAAAGAAACCTCTTCTGATTAGAGCAATTACATCTCAAAAAGATTTGATGGCATTTTCCACCTCTAGTATTTCTAGTTCTAGAATCTATAATCAAGGGGAAGCAATGAAGGTGGCTTACTGCTCAATGCAAGCTTGAACATCAGTTCTAAGTTAGAAAATGAAGATTTATACATGGAAAGCCTAACTGAATCATTGGTGTATAGTAAGTATCCTTTGGTAATACTCTTAACCTGATTTTTGCATTGATAGGGAACAAGAATGATGTATATAGCATTTCTATAGGAACTTAAATGTGGTTAAAAAAAAAAAAACAACCCAAGAAACTAAATAAAAGAACCTATTTCAAATCTTTTTCAAACACTCAAGATTAGGAATCAGTTTGAATAAACAGGAAGCATTTAAAAGTTTAGATCCCTCTAGCTCTTCAAAATTAGGTAGAAGTAACACTCAAGAGCAAGGTAGCTCAAAAGCAGAACTCCGAGGAAGAATCTCTTTTACAAAATTATTTTGTTCTAATTGGAGTAGAGAAACACTGAATATTCAAGTAGCCAAAAGGCAGATTTATGTACATTTATTTAATCAAAGTCATTAATTAAATGCAAGCTCACTTTTTTTCATGGCAAAAATCACATGGTGTATCTGATTTCAAGCTTCCTGGTTCTCAGAAGATTATGTTAAAGCTAGAGACACAAACAATTAGGGTAAAATCTAAAATGATCAGTGTCTAAGACTGAATGCCACTATATGCACAGGTGGTGAGACTTTCTCCCTTTACACTTTTCTAAGCTCATGAAGCCCACAAACAATCAGAATTTCCAGGAAAAGGCTACATTCATCACCTTCAGAGCCACAGCTATTTCTCTTTTAGCAAGGAGAGAGTTAGCGTCTATAGGTTTCACTGGCTATATGCTGAAAAAACAACCTTGTTGGATTGAGGGAACTATCCCCATAGAGCATGAACTGGCAGAAGGCCAGAGTCTGCAAGGAAAATTCAAAACGAGCTGCAACAGAGCAGCAACCCAGAACTAAGGCATCAATTTTAAAACTCAAATCATTACTTAACACATGAAGAACTCAATAATACAATATATTATTTTATTTTCCCTGAATACATTATAACAACCATTAGAAGTCAATTCAGTAAACACTTTTTTTTTCACTCATAGTTTTGAGTGAGTAGAATTTCTGGCAGCTACCCAAACAGGTCACCACGAACAGGATAATGTGGCAATCTGTTATCATTAGCTCTGTTGGAAAGGTTCTGAAGACACTAGAGAGAATTAAATGACCTGGAAAACTCAGTGTATGGAAAAGTCTATTGTACTCATCTCCGTTATTTCCACCTCTATGCATCACTGGAACAGTGGAACAACATGATTTGCAGTGGTGACAAAGATAAAGGTCATTTTTCTGTTTTTCTTTTATCCAGCACGAGCCATTTAAGGATTGTTAAATTCCATACACACTGAAAATGACTAATTTTTGTCAGATACTTCCACTCTCTCTGTATGTTGGTCTAGTGAAATCTTCATATTTAGAAGATAATGCAGAGTTGTATTTTTGAAAATCACTGCTACATTTGTTCCTGTCCATCACTGTTACAACTGTCAGAATTTCCAGATCGTCCAAAATAACAATACACAACCCCCCTATATAGCCCATTTTAGCAACTGTTTTTCTTAACTGGTGCAATTTTTTCCAGCAAAATTTGAAAGAAAAAGCAGTTCCAAAAAGATCTATTAAACATAATCACTATGTCAAGGTCCACACGGTAAAGATAGATACTATAAAAAGACTGACATAGCCTATTCAAAAATAGGCATCAGAGAGATTTCTTTTGTTTATGTAAGCTTTGCCGCTGTTGTTCTACATTTATCTGAGTGATTAACTTAAAATGAAGAATGAGACTTTGACATGTACCAGCTATTCTGATTTAACAGTTGTGTACGTAAGCACTATTCCTGGGAAATCCAGCACAAGGTAAGTCCACAGAAATGAAGGAAAAGAAACAGCGGAATTAGCAGAATCATAGGCAAAAAAATGGAGACCTTTTGCTTTTCAGGAAAGGAGGGATGAAAGTATTCCTGGACCTCAGAGCTGAGAAAAAGTTCAAGGGACTATAGTCAGGGGAGTTCAGTGTTTTCCCTAAATCTGTTTTATTTCACACTGTGTACTTACTGAGAGGTTGAGGACATGGAGTACCAAAGATTGTTTTGAGGGCATATTCTTCACCAGTAAATAAGCAGCTCCTGCTTAGGCATAAAATTGTGCCAAATCATCTTCCTTCTTTATCAAAGTGGAACAAAACACAGCATGATTTGTGTTTCACTGGGAATTTATTTTATTTTTTTACATAGGAATTTCTATAAGTGAACACTTTAACATTTATTAAGAATGAGTCACATGGATTTAAGAAACAGACACAGGACTCGGTTCTGCTCAGTTGCAACTGAGGATGAAGTTAACATCATGCACAAGGCTGGCAGGCCAGAAGTTGGTTCTGTCACCTGATATTATAGATTTATGTAGAAAGACTATCTGCATAAATGATCCTGGCATATTTGTCAAAATTGGACTACCAAAAGCCTCCAGTCCAAAGACTAACAGAATTCTGACATAGAGTATACACAATTATGCAATCTGTAAATAGTTATTTTTTTTAAGAAATAGAAATCTGTAGGAAGTTAAATTCTCAAACAAAATTATGGCTTAAATTTATCTTTGTTGTTCTTTGGCAAGAAAGAGAAAAGAGAGTGATTTTTCATTTCTAGTCTGGGGAGAAACCCTCTTCCCTCTTCTCTCCTCCTATCACCTCTTGCTCCTCTTAGGTGCCAGAACGCCCACTTTACATGCATTCAGAATCAAAATGTTTTTTAATATAAAGAATATCCTTCAATAAATATGCTACTTTACTAAGGCTTGTACAGAGAAAACAAGTTAAAATTCACCTGTCAATCTTTCCGATGCTCTTAGTAGTTGCAATACATTGTCAAGAGCAGGAAAATAAGTAACTGTGTTATATTTAAAATCATACTGTGACCTTCTCACATCAAGATCATCAGTTTTAATTCAGTTGCATCTGTTTGGAGGTCACTGTCTGTCTCATTTATTACAACAGCTTTCTAGTTTTCTGATATGATTCTCAATTAGTTGGGTAGGCAGGTAAAACATCTGACATCCAACAATGAACTATGTGCTTCCAAACATGTTTGCACAGCCACACATTACACTTTAGCAAGCTCTTTATGTTGACCTATTAATAAACCATAGTTTGAGGTTGAGAATAAAGACTCAACTCAAAAATTAATTAGAGGTGTTCTGAACTACATGATCATAAGTCATTCAGCTATCAAATGATGAAGCACACCAGTTAACAGATAACCGCAGACATTTACTCTGTCTTATTTCCATCTGTGGCTGTATTCATGATAAATTTAAAGTGAATATCCATTGTTCATCTGGATATTGAATATTGGATTCAAATGACTCCTACCTACAGCTGCTATATCACACTGGTTTGTATCACAGTAGGCTTTTAATGAGCACACCTCTTTTGACATTCACCTGCTTCATTAATACAGAACTGTATTTATTCGAATATTCTAATAAAACATGCACTGAGTTACACAAACCACTTAATGTTAGTTGGGAACAATCTCTGACTGCCTAACAGGAGGCATTATCCTTGACCTTTAGGTTTGCCTTCATAAGAACTAGTGATTTCAGATTCCTGTAACAATCCTCCCATATTCTAGAGCTAGACCAAGCCACATTGAAATACCTGGGAGGTTAGAAGTGTAATATAGACTTTGTGTCTAAATCGTGTCTGCAGGGGTTTCCAGAACTAATCAGATGCTATTAAACATGAGACAAAACTTATTTTTAAAAAGCTATTCAGTGCATCCAGGTTAAGAGTATACTGCAGTGATTATTTTAAAACATTTACAAGGACTGGTAAACACTTTCAAGACAGAACCTTCTACATACCCATGGTGAAAAACATAACAATATTATCCAGAAAACTGGATTTTTTTTTTTTAATCTATGTTCCATTTGTAAGCTTATTCAGGTTAAATTGCTGGTGAGTGCTTCTGTGTTTGATTTTAATTTTATAAACTAATAAATGCAAGCAATAAAGGTCATAAACATATTCCAAAAGCAGTTTAGTTTAAATATCCACTACCTCAACTCTCCTATTGGCTGTACAGAAGTTGTTCTTTAAAAAAGAAATGGTCTCCACAGAATAAGTCTTGTATGAGAGAAAACCGATGATGCCCAGGAGCTGAACTAAATAAAAATGTATTAGGAGTCCTTTTTGTTAATCTGGGGTGGGGGCAGGGGAAATGTTACATGTATGTGTAGAGCTGTATTTGAAGCCTTAGATCACTCAAACCTTCTTGTATGTGGAGATCTGACATGGCAGTATTGGTTGGCTAAATTAAATCTGAGATATCTGTCTTGTTTCAGAATGGATACAGGATTCAAAAGTCCTTTGGTTTATGCTGTCAGGGGAAAAAATGTTATTTTTTACAACAGCAAAAAAAGAAAGAGGAATGAAGGGTTCTTTTTTATCTGCTACCCTATAAAGAAAGGATAGTACTGAGAAGAATGGAAAAGTTACAAGTTTACATTACTAGCATTTTATGTTGTTGTATACTCATATATAATGGAAGGAATATAAAATAATTTCTGTTGTTTGAATTTAAACCACCTCATGAGCATTTTTCTAAAGATGCTTTCTCATATTATTGGTTTTTTAAAGTGACCTTTTTGAGATAACATGCAATTACAACTTTGTTGATTACTTTGTTTTGAAATTACTCATTTGAAATTATGCTAAAAACATGCATTGGTCTCCATTTAGTTTATTATCCAAAAAAATACAGCATACAACTTCCTTAAAATAATTATTGTTTGAACTACCCAATCAATAACTTAAATTGAAAACTAGAGAGAAATTGCAACAAATTTGAAAAATTGTTAGCATCCTCCATTTGAAAAGCAAAAAAGAAAAAAAATAATCAACCCCAAACAAAAATAGACCACTGTTGTGGTGCTCTGTGAGTATTAATTAACTTTTGTATGAAGGCTGAAAACAAGTGTTTTTCCTGCAGAAGTCTCTACTAACTAAACAGTAAACACCGTTGTATCATCTTAAAGCTTTTCCTTTTTTTCAGTTTTTCTTGTACCCATCGTGACTTACGTTCTCAGATGCTTCTTCTCTTGACTTTTGCAGTACTTTATCCTGACTAAAGGAGTCACAAGAATGTCCTATTCCAAATTGTTGTCTACTTAAACTATTTTCCTGGGAATCAGTCAGCAGCTGGGAACTACATCTATTAAATGATTTTAGGCCTAGTCAATACCAACCAAATAAATAAATAAAAGGCAATTAACTGTCCTAGTCAGACCTGTCTATGTCATTGCCAGGAAAAATATGTCTAAAGTTCTTCTGCCAAAGGCACTGTGCTACAACTAACTACCAATTTCATAGTTAATACACTTGAGAATTATGAACAAACTTTTCTCACTGTATTGGCCTTGAAGTTTGAATTGAAAAATTTACCTAGACCATGCCTTTGGAAAGGCACTGAATTCAGGGACTGGAGAGCAGTTTTGACTTTTATTGCATATCATAGAAAGTCATGGTTTAAGCCCAGCTGTTAACAAAGCACCACACAGCCACTTGCTTGCTCCTTACCCCCAGCCACAGTGGGATGAGGAGAATATATAAAGGCAGTCTCATGGGTTGAAATAAGGACAGGGAGGGATCACTCCCAACTTATGGTCATGGGCAAAAGACAGGCTCAACTTGGGGAAGAAACAAAATCTAATTTACTACCAATCAAATCAAAGCAAGCATAATAAGAAATAAAACCAAACCTTAGAACACCTTCCCCCCACCCCTCCCTTCTTCCTGGCTCAACTCCAGTCTCGGTTCTCTCTCCCTCCTCCCCCCAGCGGCACAGGGGGCCAGGGAATGGGGGTTGGGGTCAGTTCATCACATCTTGTCTCTGCTGCTCCTTCCTCCTCAGGGGGAGGACTCCGCACTCGTCCCCTGCTCCACCGTGGGGTCCCTCCCATGGGACACAGTCCTCCATGAACTTCTCCAACGTGGGTCTTTCCTACAGGCTGCACTTCCTCATGAACTTCCCTGGCGTGGGTCCTTTCAGCAGGCCGATCTTCAGGCACAGCCTGCTCCATCGCGGGCTTTGCCATGGAGTCACCGCCATCTTGGGGTCCTCTGCTCCCCCGGGGGCTGCCCTCCCTCCCTGGTCTGGGGGGACACGGCCTGCCGCCCGGTCTCCCCACGGGCTGGGGGGGCATCCCCTCCTCCCCCGCTCCTCCTCCCCTCCTTCCTCCCTGACCTCGGTACCCGCAGAGGGGTTCCTCTCCCATCCCAATCCCCTACTCCCTGCAGGTTCCCCTCTTCACTCTGCTCTCCCAGAGGCACGACCGCCCTCACGGACGGGCTCGGCCTGGGCCAGCGGCGGGGCCGGCTCCCACCCGCCGAAGCTTCCGGCAGCTTTGAGCAGCAGCCGGCCCGGCGGCCCCTCCCCCGCTACCAAAAAAATTGCCACACAATACCCATTTATAAAAAAAAAAAAAAAGTCAGTACAAGGGAGAAATTCTGATGTTGTTCTCATTAATTTTTTGTAGACCAGCCTGGTGGATAAGAATTTACATAGGTGATTTTACAGCTCAGTCCTGTACTGCTTAAATGATTCCATGTTGCTTCTGCAGTCCAGCAACCATTTTGATTTGTGAAGTAGAGGAAGGAAAACTGCTCACCCTTCTGTTAGAGATGGCTCAGCTTGTAGAAAACAGTGACATTTTATAAAGACTGTGAAGAGATAGACTACAGAAAACCAGTGGTGAAGCCACCATATGGGAAGAGAGAGAATTAGATCTAACTTCCTGTTCCCTTACAGTATTTGTATGTTTTTTAATCACTAATGATAATAATCTATGTAATTATCCATGTGAGTAAGCCTACAAATACACTCTTCTCCCAGTCTAGTTGTTACCCAAATCACCAAGTAGTAAAAATTCATGATCTATGAAAGCTTCAAAATTGTATTTCATGGCACACTTTGGCACTTTTAATAAGGAATGTCATCCCTCCCTCCTGTCTTCTAAGCACCTGTTTGTTAGCAACCATTTAGAGACACATCCCGAAAGGAGTGAACCACTACTCATCTTTGAGGAGAACAGCTTCAGCTCCCACCTCCAACAGAAGCACTTCCACACAATCACTATTTACTTCATTTGACTAAAATATGAGCTTCTCCAATCAGCACCTGGATATTGTAGACCTCAACGAGGAAACATCTCATTACATAAAAGGTAGAAAAGGCGCTAGATACTTCTCTGAATGGAATGGATTCTGTAGCCCTGTGAATAAGGTATTGCCACTACTATTAACAGGCCATGGTCTTTGTACTAACTTTGCAAAGCCTCAAGACAGGGGCTTGTCAGGTTTACTTTGTCTGAACTTGTTTTACGTAGCTGAACTTTTTGGTAGCTGGTAAAGTTATAACAGCAAACTTTGAAATGACCAGGTAGCCAGGTCCAGTTCATTTTGCTTTTGCTTATCCTTCTACAGCACAATTTTCATATAGGTAGTAGTAGTTTTTCTGTATATAATCGAGTATGACTCTAACACAACAACATAGCATAGAGGAATATAGCTGTGCTACGACAAAAGAGACCTTGAAAGTGAGGATGCAGTATGCAGTGTAGAGAGGGGCAGGCACACAATCATAAGAGAAAGGACACATGCTGATGATGGAGATCCGGTGGCTATAAAAAACCCACTAATGGTCAGCTAAGGAGGTGCAGACCTGGCAAAATCAGTTTTACAGGCAACAAAGAGAACAAAGGACATGTATCTAACATATGTAAAGTACACCACAAATAGTAAATCCAGATGAAGCATGCACTTGAAAACCAGTGAACAAATAGCAAGCTGTGAGCATGTTGGCAAACATATAAAAATGTCCCTATGTGAGTCTTAGATGAGGAGGAATAAATCAAGAGTCCTAGTGAAGGACTCAGGATGCTGACAGCTAGCTGTACCGTCTACCCCATACTGAAGCCAACCTTTGGATTCAGGTGTTGGAAAATCAAACTTAACACCCTAAAAGTGGTAAATATCAGGAGTGTGTGCATGGAAATTTCAACTTCTTCTGCAATAGTATTATTTTATTTATTTTCTATTTCTTTCCTTCTTTTATGTAATAAATAAGAACTGAACTAGCAAGAATTCTTCAAGTAGGCAGCTAAGATTTAAATTATACTAACAATAAATTATCGAATTTTCATATAAGGTGTGTTTCTTTTTTGGCCATAAAAATATCTTGATGATAAAAATTCCACTTCCTTGCAGCCCCTTTTGGAACTAATTCCTGGATGTTATTAAGCTGATCAATCATTTCCCTGCAGGGTTTACAGCCACGCCTAGGAAAGGAAGACATTGCCCTCAAGTATCATGTCATCCTGCATCGTTTCATATATATATGGTGAAAATATATATATTTTAGTGAAAATGAGAAACAAAGATAGACATTCTCTGTTGGAATAATACCAAATGTTAGGTATGATTTGCACTTAACTTTTCTGTTGCCTTGAGTTTCTTTCTCTTGCATAAATACAGTGGTATATATCTGTGATCTGTTTGAGTGTGTGTATGTACAATATAAGCTATTACTGTGTGTTCATACATATCCTTATGCCTATATATTAATAGGGTTTTTTTTATTTTTAGACTGTTTTAACTTCATGTTTTAACATGAAGTAACAGGAATAATTCATCTGGGTTTTTTTACTACTAATGGTCACAGATTTCATTTTTTAAAACATGTTTTGTTTTTAAAATTAAAAAAATGTATTATTTGCAGCTTTGAACTGAATGTCAAAAAAATAATTGCGCAAAAAAGGTTGCAAAATAACATGGACGTATGACATATTAAAAGGAAAAGAACCACAACTTATTCAAACTTCTTATTAGATAGAAACATCTGCAGATCACTGAATTCCACAGAAGGTGGGCTAGCCATTAGGTTTCAGTAACTGGAAGAAACAATAAATCACAGCTTTTACTTTTACAGCCCATTACACCCAAAGGTCTAAAACCTTTCTGTGGTTATTTGCAAGCCTCAGAGTACTCCAGCTGCAGAGTCTTACACTTTCCAACTTTCGGTGACTAATAGATGCTATGCTATAGAGTGAACAGGAAATTAGAGTAGAAGAGAGGTATAAAGTCAGTATCCACAGAAAGGCTATGCAGGAAAGCTGTGAAGAATAGCTCACTGTCGGGCTATGCAGTCTCCCAGTGAACCTCAGACAAGAGAGATTACATTCTCATTAATGACTGTTCAAGAATGAGTGAATTTTTATATGTTAGAAAGGGGAAGCAGCGATAAAGTTATTAAATAATGTGGAAGGGCAATGTAGGAGAGGGAAATAGAGAGGTAATAGGTTTGGGGAGATATTTGATTGAAACCTGCTGTAATTAGCTAGAAAAAAATAGCTTGAGAGATGTATAGATCTCTCTTCTGCTTTTGTCCTCTCACAGGAAAGTAAGTTATGCCCAGTTAAAGTTTAATTCTGTGTAAAAGCACAATATCCTTCATTTTTCCTTAAAGTATCCTGGCAATTGACTTGCCCTTCTGCATTTATTAAACAAATCTACTGCTTCTTATGCAGCACAGTTCAGAAAAATAGTTACCTTTTGCTCACCTGCCTATTCAGTAATTCCACTTTTCTTCTTGAAGTGGCTAAATCAGATCTTTCTCCCAATTTGTTTAGCCTCTTTACTATTACGCCAAATGGGCTCATGGTTCCTAGCTAATTCGAAACCGTGTCAGGGGAACATCAGCTGTGTGGAAGAAAGAAGCTTCTCTAAGAAACATAATGCCTCCCACATTGAACTACAGAAAACTCCAGGCATCTTTAGACAGTTGAAGCGGGTCTCGCTGTCTGTGCCTATACTACAGGAAAGAGGGTCCTGCTGTGCAACCAGGCTACCTGGTGACTGCAAGGCAGACAGCACCATCCTCAGCAAACATAGTTTCCATTAAAATCAAAGAAGATTGTGTTCCTAAATCTCCTCTGGGAGGCCTTGTACTGTAGGTTGCACTGAAGAATAGGCTTGCTATAAAACCCCAAGTATTTCCACTATGTATATGTTTGAAGACTGTTTTTGAATTCTTAGTGCAATATTTTCCATTTAGCATCTTTTTCTTCTGCTTTTCTGCTTCAATCTATTTCTGATACTGTACAGTCTACACAGGTGAAGATTAAAAGGGAATATGAAAAGAGACACAGAGAGTAGGTATACTAGGGAATCTTAAAGGCAAGAAATTGCTCCTCAGGCTTCTTATCAAGTGTACTGGTCATTACACAGGTTGTCATATTTCAGCCCAAGCCTTTAAAAGACCAGGAAATTTAAAATAGAGCCTAAAACAGTTACAACTAGTTTATGAGTTAGTAATTTCTCCCATTTTCCATTATCCTTTAATTTCTGCTTTGCATTTGTCCATATAGAATAAAACGTATAACACATACCTTAATGGTATATGATCAAGGATTTCTACTGATTTTTTCCAGAAGTGGGAAAGCACTTCTGTACTTGTGCGATGGGCAATCACACAAGGGAAGCCGAGTCTAATTCCAAACTTAAATGAAGAAGAAAATTGCTCCACTTAGAAACTAAAAGCCAAATCCTGCAATGGTGAGAAATTGTTATTTACAGGCACAAGGCAAGCAGGCACAAGGGAATTATATATATCACATAGTGAGTGGCAGGTTATGACCCTCAGAGCGATTTTTAGCCTGTTCACTGTAGTTAATTGACTTGACCTCTAGGAAAATTTTTACAAAGTCTGTGAATCTAAGAATTTCTTTTAAATATATGCACACACTCTCTGGAGTTCAATAATTAAAAAAAAAAATAATAATTCTTAATAATTTTTTAGTCTGGTAGACAGAGGTGGAGAGTGTTACTAAGGTCTTTAAATATATAGCAACAGGTCCATCTTTAAATTTAAAGGATGTCTTGATATTCACAAGTACTTTTGTACTGTCTGCTGACATACATCTTCCTTTTACAAGCTTCAGAAACAGCAGGCATGATCTCAGAATAGTCCTTCTTCCCCACTGCATTATAATAACAATAATAATGATGACTGTAATATCTGTAACACCTAGCACTGGTGTTGTCTGCAGTGTATCACGAATTTTTCACAATAGATTTAAATGTCCATTTTCCAGAAGGAAAAACATGGAAAGATGAACTGACAAGTGAAAGGTCACCAGTAGCCAATGCCGATAAAGATGAAGGTTATAATGAGCATTTCCAGTAAACTGTAGAGTTCAGTAACAGAAGAACCCAATTGCTTTGATGCAGATTTTGAAAGAACAAAATTCTATGACAGGAAATAATTCCTAGCCTTATATATGAAACTTTGAGGACACACACTCAGCTCCAAAAGATCATTTGCCCAGTGGGCAAGCTTTTGTAGGTGGTGTAATATTTGGCTTCTGTTTCATGTTTCTCTAGCATCACTAAAGAAGTCTGTAGAAAGTGAGTAACAGTGTGCTTTAGTTTGGGATTGTACTCTAAGTCATAACTAATAGTATAACTTTGTTATTTGAGCAGCCAAAAATAGCCTGGTTAGAAAGTGGAAAACTACAAAAGAAAATGCCTGCTCGTCTGGCAGCTGAGGGTCTAGGAACTAGGCCCCACAAACGTCCTTGAAAAGTGCAGCTAGCCTCTTTGAAGTACAGGTGGGGAACCTAGACAGAGGTGACATCCTGAGAAACTGTAATGGCAACTTCCTGTCTGAAAAAGTGGAAGCAGTGTGAGAAAATAAAATCAGGCTGAAAGAATAGAAACATCATCACTTACTGGCTGTTCCAGGTGAAGAACAGACATTAACAGCACCAATTGGCTGCTCAAAGTGGTGGTGTCCTATGCCCTCTTATGTCTCTACAATATAAAAATGACTTAATTTTTATCCAAAATGGAGGGTATCTTGCTGAGAACTTCCCATTCTGTACATACTTTTACTTTCCTAAACAAGTTGAAATCTGCACAAACTCTCTACAAGATCTCGGACTCTCATTGTGGATGCCTGGCTGACTCTAGACTCTGTGATGAGGATCATTTTTGAAGTGAGACTCTGTCTGTTACCTTATTGATCCCCACTTTAGGCCCACTCTTGGGGTTGGTTCAGTTTGTCCTCTCACCTCTGGGATGGTTGGGTCCCTCTTGGTGAGCAGTTTGTCCTTCCTTTTGGGATGGTTTGGCCCTTTCTGAAATCTGTCTAATTCACTTGACACTGGTATTATATATCCATATAGATAATCTATCATAAGTGTATCTGCTGTTATATTGGTGATAAGTTGCTTCATTAATGATAAATTTGTAGTAACCTGTAACAGTTATTGTTTGCTGTTATATTGATTGTTGCTATACGATTGATTGCTGCTGTTATTGACTGTTGCCATACTACTGATTGATACTATATTACTGATTGCTGATAGTAATTTGTAATAGCTGGAAATATATATATATATTTACTTTATTGATCATATGTATACTTGCTAGTGGTGATTTTTGTGGTAGTATTCTTACTAGTGGTGATTTGTATGGAATTTGTGGTACTCTAATAAAGTAGAGAAATTTAGAGGATAAAAGCCTCCATCTCCTTGTGTATTTTGCAATCCTACAAACCCATGGTAGAAATCTCTATACATGCACAGACTGGGTAACCCTTTAGGTCATGACACTTTGCTACTGAGTTTAGTCTCCCATTTTTTTTCATGCATATTGTCTTGTCATAGTGTAATCTTCCTTAAGAGCCCTGTCATGCAACTAGGCTTTCTCCAATGCAGTAAAACATAGGTACATTGATGGGAGAAGGCAGCTGTGAGCAGGTTCACTGGCTAAAGCTGTTATCAAACTCCACGCCAACTGGATCTTTGTGTTCACAGACAGGCCCGTGTTGCTGTACCTTTCTACCAGAGATGATGTTTCTGCTGGCACTGCTGCTGCATCACTGTCAGTAAGATAATACATTTTGGAAACCAGCACACTGTCATTGTTGGTTGCCAATGCAAGTAATCATCTCATGATGAATTCCTCTGAGCTCAGCTTCTGTTACATCTGCTTGCTTGGATTCTTTTTTATTGTGGTGAAGTACTTATTTTCAAGTCTAATTAATAGGATGCTTTCTTTCACCTTTGTAACCACAGATGATTTTTCACAGATGTATGTCACTTTCTAGGAAGAAAGACAGGATTATGACTAATTCACTTTTTTTTTTTTTTTTTTTTTTTTTTTTAACTCATAAGGTACCCAATAATGTGGATCAGTGTGCAGTGAAGACTGACTGAATCTTGTTCATCAGAAGTCCTTGCAAATAGTCACAGTCAAGCTAACTGAGTCTAAGTTTCAACTGGGTTATTTCCATCCGGTATTGTTTGTAATGTTTCTAGTACATGTAACTTAATACTAACAGGGCTGACTAAATGTCTCATTCTATAACACAAGCAATCCTAAAAAGTTTTATAAACATTTCCAATCAACAGACCTTGTGAAGGCTATTATTTTCCATTTGCAGACAGGGAAATCAAGGAACAGTATTTTTCAAAGCAACATTTAAAGAAAATGCTTTAAATCACCTGAGGGTTTAAGATGTTGACTTTGAAACACTTTATTCTGATTTTTGAATATGTCAAGCACCTGCAGCTCTCACTGCCTTTAACTGCTGTTCTCTGTGTTGAGCGCCTCTCAGAACAAAACTCTGTGGTAAGTAACAAAATGAAGACACCCAAACTTTGTGCAGGTGCTTGTAAATTTGGACCTCCTAAGTGATTTGCGCAAAGTCAAACAGTGAGTCACTGTCTAAGCAGTAAAAGAAATTATGTCTCCTGCCTGTCACTGTACTTTACTTTGGAAACATGCTGCTTCTCAGATGGCAGAGTTCCTTCAATTAGAGAAGAGTGGTCTATTAAAGCTGCAAGGAAAATAGCATTACTTAATAAGTCACTACAAGAAAATAGGTAATGCTGGAGTAAAAATCAGACAATACACAGTGCCTGTCACTAAAAAAACAGTAGGGAAAAAAGGTAACTGAACTGTTCTCTGATCCAGACAAAGGTACTGAGGTGTAGCATCATGATAACTGCAGAGTGAAAAGGGCTCAGCTGCTAAGTCGTGGCCATGTTGGCTTGCTATGTCATTCAGAGCATTTTATACTCAAGCCATGGTAAGAGTAAGTTACACTGGGAATTGACACATAGATGTCCCAGTTCTGTGCAAATTAAATATAGGTGGAGTAAATAAGATAAAAATCAGAGATAGATTTTAGGGCCAGTCGTACAAGAATTTAAGGAAGATCAGCAGAGTACATTTCTTTATGAAGTGGATGTCCTGGGGGACAGATATGTGTTTTGAATGCCTTAAACATAGTAAAATTCCTTTCTAAAAGTATCAGTTTAGTTAAAGCCATGTTGAAATTGTGATAGACAAAGTGTGCTGGTTTGAACCAGATCCCAGGTTTGGAACTATTAAAGGATGAATACCGAAGACATTCATTTTTATTAGAAATGCTATTGCAACACACATGAATGTCTGCATGCAGACATTCCTTTCATTGCCTCCTTAACGGAAGCCCAGCTGACTGGGCTAATGACTGAAGCCCTCTCCATTACCCTGAGACTATTAAGTGCCTACAGTTGTCTTCTTCCTCCTCTTCCCACATCACCCTGTGCTTCAAATCCCAGTTAGGTTGCAGCTAGCGCAACTGTCTGTCCCAGAGAGCCCGTTAGATCTTTCTTTCTCCTCATTCCTGGTGTTCTGAGTGTCTTCCTTTCTGCCCTCCTTCCCTGTCTCCATTTCCCCTTCCCTTGCTGCAAGATGCTCATAATAGACAAGCTGTTGATGTATGGGGCTGCATGAGTAGTCATTGAGGTGGATCAAAAACTGGCTGAATGGCAGGGCCCAGATCAGTGTTGCAAAGTCTAGTTGGAGGTCAGAAAATGGCGGTGTACCCCAGGGACCTATACTGGGTCCAGTCCATTTTAACACGTTCATTAATGATTTGTATGATGGGGCAGAGCGTACTCTCAACAAGTTTGCAGATGACGCAATACAGGAGGAATGGCTGATACACCACAGGGTCATGCTGCCGTCCAGAGGGACCTTGACAGGCTGGAGAAATGGGCTGACAGGAACCTCATGAAGTTCAGCAAGGAGAAATGTAAAGTCCTGCAACTAGGGAGGAACAACCCTGGGCACCAACATGTGCTGGGAGCCACCCACTTGGAAACCAGCTGGACAGAAAAGGACCTGGAGGTCCTGGTGGAAACCAGGTTAAACATAAGCCAACAATGGGCCTTTACCACAAAGAAGGCTAACAGTATTCTGGGCTGCATTAGGAAAACTATTGACGGCAGGTGGAGGGAGGTGATCCCTTCCCTCTCCTCAGCCCTGGTGAGGGCACACCTGGAGTGCTGTGTCCAGTTCTGGGCTCCCCAGTAAGAGACACATGCACATACTGGAGAGACTCCAGAAAAATGCCATGGACATGATGGACTTTCCTTCTATGAGGAAAGGCTGAGAGAGCTGGAACTATTTAACCTAGAAAAGAGAAGGCTCAGGAGTGATCTTATTAATGGATAAAAACACCTGAAGAAAGGGTGCAAAGAGGATGTAGCCAGACTCTTTTCAGTGGTACCTAGTGACTAGACAAGAGACAAGAGGCACAAACTGAAACACAGGAGGTTCCCTCTGAACATCAGGAAACACTTTTTTTACTGTGAGGGTGACTGAGCACTGGCACAGGTTGCCCAGAGAGGTTGGGGAGTCTTCCACTTTGCAGATACTCAAAAGCCATCTGTACATGGCCCTAGGCAACCATGTCTAGGTGGCCCAGAGGTCCCCTCCAGTCTCAAGCATTTTGTGATTCTGTGATTATTTATTTAGAAGTAGTCCATGCTTCATTATTTTATTACATTCACAAAGTCAAAACTAATAGCAGTCTTTCTTTCAGTTTTGAACCGATACCTGTGTTACCAGGCAAAAAAGAAAGTAAGATTAAACTGCTGTATTTTGCACTGTAGTCTAAAAGAGCCTATCCATAACACCTACCCTTAAGAACGTCAGTGTTGTGGTTTAACCCCAGTAAGCAGCTAAACCCCACACAGTTGCTCACTCACTCCCCTCCCAGTGGGATGGGGAAGAGAATTGGAAGGGTAAAAGACAGAAAACTCATGGGTCGAGATAAAGCCGCACATGCAAGCAAAGTAAAACAAGGCATTTATTCACTGTTTCCCACAGGCAGGCAGGTGTTCTGCCATCTCCAGGAAAGCAGGGCTCCAGCACGCATAATGGTTACTTGGGAAGATAAACGTCATTGCTCTGAACATCCCTCCCTTCCTCCTTCTTCCCACAGCTTTTATTGCTTAACATGACATCCTATGGTCTGGAATATCCCTTGGGTCAGTCAGGGTCAGCTGTCCCAGCTGTGTCCCCTCCCAACTCCTTGTGCCCCCCCAGCCTGCTCGCTGGTGGGGTGGGGTGAGAAACAGCAAAGGCCTTGGCTCTGTGTAAGCACTGCTCAGCAACAGCGAAAACATCCCTGTGTTATCAATACTGTTTTCATCACAAATCCAAAACATCACACTATACCAGCCATTATGAAGAAAATTAACTTTATCCTAATGCAAAACCATTAGCCCAATATGTTGGTTTTTTTAGGTTTCCCTCTGGTTAACAAAGTAGGGAGTAATTTATGTTAAGAACTAGTTCAGCATGGTAGGATGAGACCACTATATCAAAGAGTTAGTTGAGTTCCCTACAGGAATATGAGTAGCTACATATGGCCCATGGGGTTTACTATGGGGTAGATTAGTCTGTACCAAACATCCCTACCATGCATGTGCTTTGAAGCTCTCCAAAGGACCTGCTGTTGATCCCTGTGTCCCCATTAGGGGCTGGAGAGCCTTTGCTGCGCACCTGGAGTGGGATTTCCCATTTTATGGCCTTAAAAAGAAATCTGCTTTGTATGTATCAAAACCACACTGTAAACCAAATATAGACACAAAGAGGCAGGGTCAGGGTATTTACATCAAAACTGCACTAGTGATTTGAATCAAAATGCTGATGTGTTCCCTTTTTCCTCCCTTCCTTTTCCATTTGTTTTTCTGTTTCCCCTCCCATTTTACCCTTCCCCTCTCCTCTTCTCAACAGGGGACATATCATGACTGATTGACATTTCCCAAGGAAAAGAATTATCTCCTGAGTAGCTGAGCTGCTAACATGGAACATTGTATCATGCTTAACAATTACCATCAATATTTATAACACTTTTATGTACAAGTTGAGTCACATTAGCAGAAAGGAATGAAACCTACATAGAGTCATTGTTAGAACTGTGAAGCAGCAGCAGCAGCAGGTCATCTGCTTAAAATTCGAGCTGCATCTCTCTTGAAAGGAGAGATCTCTCTCTTTAACCAGCTTCTCCTTTTTGAATGACAAACTCACCGGCTTTTTAAAATGCCATCCTGTTACTCTGGATACACGAATACAAAATGTTCCAAATTTTGATTTTGACTTTGATAAGGAAGGAGAATGGAGAAATAAGTTAGATTTTGTTTTGAATATGCTTGAGAATGGGAGAGCTAACATTTAATGTATTTGAGTATTGGACTTGGGGAATTTTCTAGTTAAGTTTGCCATGAGAACTTTGAAGAAAATATTGTAGCAAGAAAAGACTTACAATTGCATGAAAGGACTTTTAAAGACACAACAACAAATACATTCATGTAAGTAATATAAGCATTTGCAGCATATTAATTTCAGCACGTAAAACTGGAACACACCTGCTCCTAGACAAAATTGCCAGAAGCCACCTTAGCAAATTGCTATAACTTATATGCATACTTGTCCTTAACTTTTTAAAAGATACTGGTCCCCCATTGTTGCATAGGATGAGCACACATCTCTTTTTCTCCTATATAAGTGAAGAAGCAATTTGTTGTGAAAAAAATAAAATAATTTGAATTTACATAGACAACACATAATAACAGTTAGAAAGTAAGCAGATATAGAGGGGGTTTTAGGTGTGTGCTCATGCAGGTACAAAACTAAAACATTTCCTATAGTTATTTCTCAACTGAAAATTAGTAATAGTAAAAAAAAAAATGGAAAAAACTGTAAAGAATTTTCTGTACAGGTCTTTCTACACATGCCAGAATAACCATTACTCACCAGAAGAAAATGAACCTGTTCTTGAGAAGACATTTCATCTAAACAAATTGTTCTGTCTAGCCATGACTTTTTGTATTAACGAGTATTTTTCTAAAATCACTACTATTTAAATAAAAATGCTGTTTATTATCACAGACCAAAAATATAGTGTTATATGAATTTTCATTATTGCAACAACCAGTACATAAACCACAGTACCACAGAGGTTACAAGGTAGCTAACAATAGCTGTGGGCTGAGTCAATGAATGATCCTCTGTTCACAAAGGGATGACCTTCTTGTCTTAAGAAAACATTTTAGTTATGGTTTTTAGCAAGTAACAACAATTTAATACGCACATATGAAGCTAAATGGAAGCAGTTAAGAATTTCAAATACATTCTAAAAGAGGAATTGATTTTGGTATTCCTTTAAAAGCAATCTAAATTTTGTACTGTTCTCTTCCATTAAACCTGCCTGAATTAAGATCTTTTCATTAGACTGGAGTTGAAGCAGTATAAGGACTGTCTTTGGATGGAATATAACACAAAGTAGTGCCAATACTTGGATGAAAACATGATTTGCTCAAAATTACCCGCATAAATCTATATTAAGATTACTGTGACCTTTGTAATGTGTGAAGAATTGCTTTTTTCTCTAGTTACTGTACTTTTTAAAATAGAACTAATTTCAATTTGGGTATCATCCATATTCAGCATTGGATATGTACTGTGGATCTAACTGAAAAACTACCATATTCAAAGCATGTATCTTGTTTTCACCGAGCCAGTTCTAATTTGAAAGCAGGCTTGGTTTGCATTGTCACATATATTGATCACTTTTCACTTTGTCAATTGCCACATGAATTTCTCTGAATTCATAACACTTCTCTTTCCTTAGATTCATTGTGGGGAGAGATATTAAAATACATAGAGCACATATAGTAGCCATATATAGTAGCATAAAATTTTCTTGGTTTAAATTTGAAATACGCGCCATATATCCATTATCTGTTTGTTTGGGTTTTTTTTCTTCTCTTTCAGAATGTCCTGAGATTATTTGATTTTTAAGTAATAGTTTTCTTAATGGTAGAATACTAAGAATATGAGATGAAATTTTATATGACTGTACATTTTGAATAAAACATCTTTGTATTTAGACAGGTAATCTTAACATTGCATTCAATTTGTTACTTCTTATGCATTTATTTTTTCAGCTGCTTTTGAAAGTCAAAAGGAAAGAAAAAGGCATTAAAATCTCTCAAACCCTGACCCTTCAACCACAGCCAATCAAGGTAAACACTGAATTCCTCTTTTCTGACATTAACCAAGTTGAAGGGTGGTTTGTAATATGTGCTTCATGCTTTTTAAACTCAGTCAAAAACCACTTCAGAAAAAAGGTTTTTTTCCAGTTAGCCAAAACAAATAGACTTGATTATTTTTAAGGGAAGTTTTAGAATTGAGTATACATTTAAAGATGGTGACAGCATTATATCCTGACAGGTTATCAACTTTCAGCTCCACTGAGGAAACTGGTCATATGATCCTTTTTAGTCCCTAAAGGGAAATGCACTTAATTAGAGCAGGCCTAATGTATATGTGCTGACAGTATCTGGAATATAACTTTTGAGGTTTAAGTCCATGGAAAACATAAAACTTAGGTAGAAAATCACTTCTGAGTCTCAAGAATTTGTAGGAACATTAACTAACCTCAGTTTTTCAATTGGGTGAAATCTTAATATCCTGTAATACTTATTTTCTTCAATTTTCTTGAAGCTTTGCAAAACTTTGTCTATGGCAGTAAAAGTGCCATTCTTTAAGTGAAAGGAATTTGCAAAGACAAAGAAAATGGAAGTAAAACTAGAAAGTAACAGTGTTTAAAACTGGTAATTGTGAAAACCTGTAGACCCAGGGCACTTCTGTAGTAATGCTGAAACTTTATAGCAAAACTAGTATTTTTCTTGCACACTTTTATGTAGACATCTATCTCTTTATTCATACACCTATCTTCTCTTCCTCTTTCTCTATATGTCTTGTAAGACTCTGAACCATTACTCATTGCCTCATAAAATGAATGCACTTTAAAAGTTTTTGGGGACTCAGCTAATTAACTGATTCCTAAGGAATTTTAAATCCCTTTAATATTTTCAAAAATAACCTAGAATTGCACTGCAATATGTGTTTTCAGACAAAAAAACTGTTGAGGAGAATCTTGAGGGTATTCGTATAAACTGAATAATGATATTGTAAAGCAAAGTAATGAAAATGGGACTTAAGTAATATCTTAAACAAAAGCATTCTACAAGATCTGAAACAAAGACATTTCAGTGTAATTCCTAGGAAAGCTAAGCCAAGCAAAGCTGAAATTTGAAATGGGAATGATGGGGTTTGGAAATCAAAGCCTTTGGGGTAAGAATTAAATCTTAAATTTCTTGTTCTGTCAAGGAGGTCCTGTGTGACCTTGGGTAAATCAAGACAGGCCTGACAGCTACGGACCTGTCATCTCCAGATAGAGTATTGAAATAGAAAGTGCAAAACTCGCATGTGATGCTGATATGTAGTCTCTTCAGATTTCAAGACCTATTGTATTAATACCTGGTGACTTCTGTTAACTCCTAAATGGGAGTTGAGAAGCTTTGAGAGGCTGAAGTTAGTCCTTACTTGAGCAGGAGATTGGCATAGGTGATCTCCATTCAAACCTAACTTTTCACATGACTCTGTGCTAAACATCCTTGTAGATTTTTCCCTATTTGTAAGGGTTTTCTCCCTTACTTTGAGCAATCAGTTTGCTGAGCCACCAGCTGTCTTTTACTGGGTTTCTTAGAGTATGTAATACACAAGACATAATTCATAACCTAATCCCATATCATACATAATCATAAAATCAGGAGGGTATATCACTATGATGTTATAAAATTACCTGAAATCAGTTTCTGTCTTTGTAACTTGACTATATGTCAGACTTCTGCAATAAATTAATATATTTCTTCTAAGAATTATGCTAGCTATGTTAAATTATCCCTGCATGTAGATGCATGTAGCTAAGAGCTTCCTAAATGTCAGCAGACATCTTTGCACCCAGCCATTGATATTAGCATGTTTAGGGAACAAGCGCTCTACCATTCCAAGATATTTGAGGAAAAACTGTTCCTTGAGTTTCAGGTAACTCATTCTTCAGCCCTCTCAGATATGCATGCTTTGGTCAACAGCTCTGAACATCATTTGCATGGTTTAATTCATGTTACATCACACTAAAGTGAATAGGGGAATAACAATTACTGGTCCTTGAATAATAAAGCACAGGCCAGCTGAAATTGGTGTGTTCATTTAAAAATGTATTTGGATTGGGACTCCCCAAAATTAATTGCAAATGAGGTCAGGGAACACAACTGAAAAAATAAATTCATAAAAATACTTTCTTGAATTTTTAAGTTCAGGAAAAATAGAAAGACATCAGCTTCCATATACAGTGGAATGTTAGTGACCCTGATTTGAGTTTGAATGTAGTCTATAAAAACAGTAATTAAATTTAGTGCACATATCTCCAGTATAGCTGTGCACTTCATTTTATTTTTAATGTATGTGAAAAGATTCCTTTTGCTTGTGATGAAAAATATGACAGTGTGACATTTTCTTTAATTACAAACTCTGATGTGTTTAATAGCACAAATTTGGCCTCCAACTTGACAGTTCTGTCTCTTAGAATCAATGGTTAGACTCGAGGGCACCAGCTTGGTCATCAAGATCAATATTAGAAAAAATATAGCTTGTCAAGACCTCTTGGCCCCTTATTGATTCAAATAGGGTACTGCAGAGAATTTAATAATGATGTTACAGCTGTTGGCCAACAAACAGAAGCTTCATTCATTGATTTCAGTAGAGACAGATGAATAACACAAAAACATGATTACCCCAGACACTTTAGTAAGACTTGTTACAGAGCTTCCAAAGCATGTATTTGGGAGGTATGGTGGTTGCATGGAAGAACTTTAAGGCAGACTAAATTGGATTCATGTTTGAAAAAATGTAAATTGCTGAAACTGACTCAAGAGAAGGATTTTTGCATTCCCCTCAAAAACTATACCTCATTTTTGCCAACCTGGGCAAACCCCCTAGCTTTTCTAAGACAACAGGAAGGGGGTTTTGGTGTCAAGGTGGTTCTCTTTCACCTTTTTATCCCAACGTAATGCAATTTGAAAAAAAGTTACTTTAAAAAAGAACCCCATTTTTCTCAGTAACCCTTTCTGTGTTTTGTCTGTTGCAATGCCTCCTCTTCAAATTGAAAATGTCAGATATCATTCCAATACTGCAGTTTTAAACAAATAAACCCCTGTCATTTACTCCTGCTCACTGGGAAATTTAAATTATCTCTTTTGAACCTTTTGTAAATAACGGAAGTTTTTACAGAGCCTAGGAAGGTCTGAGCTCTTCATTTATGTTTAGTGCTTAGAAAAGTGCTTGGAAAGAAATTTCCCCGTGGGTCAGAGAGCACTTCAAAGAAAACAGAAATGCTTCTTAGGATCTATTTTTATTTGGAATTTATTCTTTAGATTTTTTATGGTAATGGTTTAAGAGGAATTAGTTAACATCAGCAGTAAGTAGTTAAAGAGGATCCTCTTTAGTTCACTGAAGGAAACAGGAAAAACCCTGCATCTTCATGTATCACTGTTATTTTCACAGATGATGTTTTCCTCCAGCTTAATTTCCCTTATACTATGACAAATGGAACTTTTTAAAACCTTGGAAATACTTTGCTAATGTTTTAAAATTATTAATATGTATAATACTTTTATTTAGCAATTGTAATAATTGACAATAGAAGCATAAACTGTGCTATAAAATAATAGAAAATAATTGTATTTGCTGAAGGCCTGCTATGATACATGAAAAATTCTGCACCAAAAGAGAGATAAGGACAGGAGTAGAGAAAAAAAGCCCAGAGTTTTCCTAGCTTTTTTTCCAAGAGACAAAATCCTTCCATCTCAGAAACAGATTTGGTGCAACCAAGTTTTCTATTGTTTTAAACTGGCAGACAGATAGCCATATATTCATACCAGTGGCCCTGTGGATGGAAATGTAGTGTTACCAGTTCCCACCTACTGAATCTAGTCTCCATCTCTTCAGAAGAGCAGAAACCTCTAAGGAGATGCATTTCCCCTCATCGCCTGCAGAGACCAGAATATTGAGAGCAGCAGAAGCTAAGGCCCAGAGGGACAGAGGAAGACATGTTGTACAGTTCTGTCCATCCCTACATGCAGACTGCAGTCAGCAGAAGAAAGTTCCTGCAAGCTCTCCAATGCTCTAATCACTGGAGTGTGGACTGGGAGCAATGCTGGAAGATGCTCACAGGGAGTCTTTGAGGGAATCTTCATGAGTCTCGCAGTGCTCATGCTCTTGCCAACAATTTATGTTTAGAAGCAGCCTCAATACGCTTTCAACTCCATGCTGAAGTTAGTTTTGGCTTGTCTATTTTTTATTATGCCACTTTTTTATTATGCTGACAAGGTATGGGAATACAGCTGTATGGCTGATGACTGTGTAGATTATTCTAGCGTTTGCTTAGTTTAATAAGCCATATTCATTTATTGGAACTCAGAGTCCTATGTGTTATAAATAGCAATTTGTGTTTAATTTAGCCACATAGAATTGAGATACCACTGGGATACCTGGTTCAACATAGCTTAATCCTACTGAAAAAAACCTCTAGCCTAATGAAAGGACAAATTATAAGAATGCGTCTTTCACTCTCTTCCTTTCAGTTGCACCTGAAAAAAGCTGCAGCGTTTTCCAGCCAGCTACTGAATCTGACACTTAAAGGTCCCTGATGAATCAATTATCTGCCAGTGGAATTTACTTCTCACTTAGCTACATGCGACTGTCAGTTCAAGGTCTTCACTTACCTCTCTCTACCTTCTATGTCTATTACTCTTTTAAGACGTATTATTATTGCCTTATGTACCTGGAGGGTGAAACAGCAATCAGGCCTTCATTATACTGAGCATTATCCAATCCAGTAAGGATGGTGTTTGATGAACAACTTACTCAACAGCAATGCTGGCCTAAACAACACTGCACTCCCTTTTATCCATCCCTGACGCAACCCTTGGTTGCTCATCCCAGGCTCAGTTTTGATCACTTGGACGCTGCCAGTGCAGGTACTATGCAAACTGGAGATCAGCCTTGGCTAACAAAAAAACCTATTGACATTCCCTCCAAGTATGGAATGATGTTCTGCCACTTGCCACTGACTGTATAAATTCTGGGATAAGGCAAAAAAACCAGGGGATGAAATGCTACCCTGACCCTCTTGTTCCTCTTTTCTGTGTTAGACAACAGGAATATGAACATGAAGATTATGTTCTGATCTTGCTTGATGGACCTTTTTTTCTGCCTGCAGTTTAAAATCAAAGTTAACTTCCCTCTTTTTAATTCTTATTATCCCACACATTTTTCAAGGTAAGTGGTAAAGTCTTGGCGCTTTGACACTAGTCACCATTTCTTCTGTTAGTCTGTTAGTCAGTTTTCTGTTTTCCGTATGGTACCTAACTTTGGGAGTCAGGTGCATCTGACTTTTCCTATCAGCTCTCACCTTTCTTCTGTAACCCAGTTCTCTCTTTACTGACAAGTTAGCCTCTCTGCCTGTTATATCATTCTGTTAGTTATGACCAAGAAGAACAAGTTAGATGTGGATTTTCAGTCGGAAATGCAGATGTCATTTCAGCATCAAGAAAGAAGAGACAAAGCAGAAGGAGTAAACAAGAACAAAAAGCTATTAACGACCAAGGAACAAGTCTAGAGAGAAAACATTTGTAAATACTTGAATCTTGATTTTTCTTTCACAATTTATTGTGTCTCATTTATTACTTACAGCATGTGGCAGATTAATGAGAAGTCATGTGATTTAAATACTGTGGCTAAATTACAGCTAATGTATAGGGCAGAAGTAATAATAATAAAAAAATACTCAAGGACCATAAATGTTCCAGAGTAATTTGTTTGTTATGTTATGGGAGAAGCTAAAACTAGAAGGAAGAGATGAAATTAAGAAAAGAAAAATGCACATTAAATATTAGCAAAGACATTTTTCCAAGTATTAAATATTTTCCATTATGGAATAATTGGTACCTACCAGGAAGTTAAAAATGCTGCTTCTTTGAAGCATTTACATTTTCCTGGGAAGAGGTGTAAAACAATATAGATAATTATGCAACAGTCATGGGTCATTCATTCAAAAAAACTAAGAAATTAAATACTTATTTATTCCAGGGGACTTGAACATGGCATTCTGAATGCTGCACACACCAGAAAGAAAACTGGAAGATATTTTAAAAATTTATCAGCTAATATGTGCTAATAGACATATTCTGAAATACTGCTTAATATTAATAGGTGAGGATGAACATCAAAAAATCCCAGAGAAAGCTAATATAGTTTTAATCACCATCACTTTTGTAATGGGTACTAATTAGTCTTCAGAATGGTTGATTACTGGTTAGCAAAGCCATCTGTATCCCATTAAATACCATTTCATTGCAACCAATAAAAGCCCACACATTTTGTACTGACCTGGCAGTCTGGGCCTGTCTATCTTTGGTTTTGGCTGAGCTGATTTTACCTTGGTTTAGCTATGACAGCAATTTTCTAGTAGTCAAGATACTACTGTCCAATTTCTTTAATTGTGAAGATCACATACCATAAAGTTATAACAAATCTGTGTAGCGGATGAATAACAAACAGTAGCCCAGGGAAACATAATTGCATTGATGTTAATCAGTGCTGGGGAAGACTATTAATGTAACTTCAGTAGGTAATGGCTGAAAACAGCCAAACTTAAGATGGAAATAAATGAAGGGAGATCAAGCCAAGCAATCTATGTTGTAAGAGCATATAAAAAAAAATTTCTAAGTGGAATCAAGACTGTGCAGGAAGATGTTCTCATCAGTGTCATGCTTCCTTAGTTAGAAACTCAAGATGCTAATGAGCTGTTATAAGTTCCTTTTTGAGGAAGACTGAAGCTGTCAAACTTTGGATGCAGAGAAAAATTGGGTGAACATTATGCCAGAGAAAGGGCATAAGGTACTGGAAAGTTTCTACTTATCAGTCTTAACTATACCATTAATTACAAGTGTTTACCATTGCAAGTGAACAAATAATAATACCTGTTTCTGTATTATGATTAGACCATTAAAACTTTAGATAAACAATCAATTTTTATCTGCAAAGATAAGGAAAGTTCCCTTTTCACCCGTATCAAAGTTTTGACTGTAACACATTTGCTAAACAAGTAATTTTTCTTGTGAAGACATGGAGTTGATTTCTACTTCATGTCACACCTATATGAAGAACTCTGAATCCAAAGCTCATGGGACCACCAAATTCTATCATAATTTAAAAGGACACCATTTGTCAGCTGTGTCAGTACACACTTTTAGCTCCCACAGGTGCTAAGCAAAAAGCATGAGCTTACAAAAACATTATTTTAAAAAATAGCCTGATTCCTAGAGATTGTAAACAAAAATGCTTATTTTAATAGCTTGTCACCTATGAAAAAGTATAGGTAACATGTCAAGCTCTGTTTTAATTTCCATACCTCAGAAATAGGTATAACCTATTATATACTATAATTGGAGATAGCAAATCAGTACTGAAAGTTTTTTAGTCTCAACATGTATGATTATTACATTTTCTGAATAGTTACTGGTAGATTATTGGCTTTTGCATGTCTGTTTTTATTATTTTTATGTTGGAACCTTTGTTACATATATGCAATGACACTCATCTCCATCTCCGTCATTTTTCCACCTCTCATGATCTTTATATGCTATTTTGCATCCAATAAATATTTTACCATTGTTCCTTCAAAAGAACACAAAAGGCTATCACAATATTTTAATTAATGATATGGTGGGCTCTCCTTTTACTGGAGAATAAAATTGTTATCTGTGATGGCTTAACCCTGGTAGGCAGGTAAGCCCTACACAAGTGCTTGCTCACTCCCCTCCTAGTGGGATGGGGCAGAGAATTGGAAGGGTAAAAGTGAGAAAACTCATGAGTCGAGATAAAGACAGTTTAATAGGTAAAGCAAAAGCCGCACGTGCAAGCAAAAAACCCTTGGAATTCATTCACTGTTTCCCATGGGCAGGCAGGTGTTCAGACATTTCCAGGAAAGCATAATGGTTACTTGGGAAGATAAACATCATAGCTCTGAACATCCCTCCCTTCCTCCTTCTTCCCTCACCTTTATTTGCTGAGCATGATGTCATATGGTGTGGAATACCCCTTTGGCCAATTTGGGTCAGCTGTCCCGGCTGTGTCCCCTCCCAACTTCTTGTACACCCCCAACCTACTCGCTGGTGGGGCTGTGTGAGAAACAGAAGAGGCCTTGACTCTGTGTAAGCACTGCTCAGCAATGACTAAAACACCCCTGTGTTATCAACACTGTTTTGGTCACAAATCTGAAACATAGTACCATACGAGCTACTACAAAGAAAATTCACTTTATCCCAGCCCAAACCAGTACATAATCAATTAAAATTCAGGAATTTGGTTACACTGAATTTCATGTAAAAATTCCAGGCTCTTGATTTTTGGACTTTTACTTCCACAGGATGAGACCAAAGCTCTATCTAGCCCAGTAAACTGTAGGAAAAGGACTCAATAATACAGACTTAGAAATAAGGCAAACTTATTGTAAAACCTTCACATTTTCCAGGAGTCTTTGATGCAGAAATCTTTCATCAGAATTTGTCCTTAAAATTTGCTATGTATGAAAGGCCAAAATATACATAAATATTTTATAATTTTATCCATAATAAGGGATGAATGTCTGAAGACAGAGTGGAAATCATTACTTGCCTAAAAATAGATCTTCTGCATTATATCTTCAATATTTTGCACCTCAAGGCTACATAATAGCATGTGAAGATGTCATTTGAATGATAGCAATTGCCTGAACATTAGCGTTAACATTGAACCCATTTCTACAATCACAGCCCAATTCAGCACATATCCATTGCTATTTATCTCCATTCTGTAGTCTCACCTGCCTTTTCCTTAGTATGAATAAATCATTAGAACAGATGGCAAAAGCTTACCAATAAAAGGCACTGTCATTCTCAGCGTAAGCCCACCATACTCAGTCAACATATATTTGCTAAAGCAAAACAGCACTTCTGTATTTTGGGAAGGTATTCTGTTAGAATTGCTGATCATATTATTTTAACAATTAACCTAAAAGGGAACTATTCACTCGTTCCATAGAACTAATCCTCTCGCTACAATCTTTAGTTAATTACAGATGGCTTGTTCTGACTATGTTCACTTCTTTGAAGGCTATGCACACACAAACCACACAAATACAATTTCATATCCTGTGGTGAGAGAACAGGATTCATTGTAAAGCAGTCAGATCTTGAAGATGAAACATTATTGAAATGCGGTGAGACTATTAGTCAAAGATCCTACTGATGGATGATTGCTTATGAATGTGTTTAGCTGCAGCTCAGGCTGATAATCTTGCAATTGTTAAAACTTCCTGTCAGCGTAGCAAAGTCAAGAGTGAACTAAGGTATTTTCTGCAATCCTTTCTTTCTATAAGTAATATGAATGGTGTAGCTTCACCATTGATCTAAAGCAATAATGATATTTTTCACTAAATTTTCTTACTAGCACTCACACTGTAGCCACCCATATGGCATAAAAATGTAGATATAAAAAGTGAATAAATATAAGAATAGCATAAACAAAAATAAGGATTGAAATAGTAGTCTTTGTTTTATCCCTAATACATCTCTGAACTGTCAGATTCCATTTCCATCCTTTGCATCCTTTGTTTATGACTGCTATTTCTCTCAGATTGTGTTCAGACACTAGCCTGGAGAATGTATTTTTTATTTAGAATCAATTTTCTGTTTACGTTTAAGTCTTAGTATGCCCCATTCGAGTCACCAGCTGAATATCATCCAGAAATCATATCATGATAGTGAAGCGGTACATACTGACTTTGTTTTATACTGATGTGCACCCTGCACAGTAATGCATTTTTCTACAATATTAACAGACAACTTGTAAGTCAAAACTGTAAGAATAGCCCATGAGTAACAAGGCCTGGACATGTACCCTTAATCCTACCTTGCCATAAAAAGAAAGGAATAAAAAATTGTTTTCAGGGTTTTTTTAGATCCGATGTAGTGTGAATTTATGTGGAGGTGAAACATTTGAGGTTTGCGATTTGCCGGTTAATATATTATGTAAAAACTCAGCAAACCCATTAAGGGTTAACCTTTCTGGGACCTCGCAACCTAGATTATAATGAAATGGATATTATTTCATTTCCTCCAAGTGACATATTTCTGAAATTTGTGAACTGCATAATCAAATTTTGACTAGGATTCATGCCATTACTGAAAAAAAGTAATCATTCAGGTAAGTTAAAAATGTTTTAATGGAACTTTTAGGCAGCTTTTTAAGTGAATTTAGTGAAGATCAAAGTGAAAGATTTGACAGTCCTAGAGCCCAAATTGAAAAAAAAAAATCCTAATTGAAAAAAAAAAAAAAAAAAAAAAATCCTAATTAGCATGTTGCATTAATCACAGACTGAGGTACTGTGTTTCCACAGCCCCCAGTATTATGAATCTACTAACTGAAATGACATTGATACACTTGTTGGACCCAAAAACATATAACAAAGAAGATAAGTATGCCCTTGGCAGAGCAAACACTGATGAGGAAAATATCTAAGCAAAACAGAGTATAAAAATGGAAAGTTCTTTTATCAATACATTAAATGGGTAGTTGTTATTTATTACATCCACAGACATTCTGTCACTGTATTACTTTGTAGTTCAAAACCTTTTAAAGTATCTGAGTGTTACAGAAGGTTTCATCTTAAAACCAGTAATGACCATTAAATTATAAAGTCTGACCCCTTCTGTAACACAGGCACTGTAATTTAACCCAGTTACTCTTGCAGTGAATGCAATAGCTTGTATTGTTATGAAGCAAGACTTTTCTTCAAGAGGTGAAGAATCTATCACTCCCAATACCTGATCAATTATTAAAGTGTTATGCCATATTTCTGACTAGAATTACTCTGTATTTTATATTACTCCAGATATTGGTTCTCATTACACCTTTCTTAGCTAAATTAAAAAGTCTTTCGGTATTCATTATTTTCAGTCCATGAAAGCATGACTCTAGGAAATGCTGAAAAAATGTGCTTGGCTAAATTGCACTAAGACTTTTAATACACTATAAACGTGGTTTAATGATAGTATAATCTTATACAAAATGCTTATGAGTACTGAACAATTACTTGCAGATATCTGACCAGTTAATTACCCATAATAATTTGGCTCATTTACTTACATAGCAATACTTGTATTTTAAGCAGAAATTTCAAAAGATAAAAGATTAAATCTGCTCTTCTAAGCATTCAAATATACACCTTTACCTGTGTGGAAGATTTTGGGATGGAATTCTTTGAACGTAAAAAAATGGCAATTTATAAAGTGTAGAATCTGGAATCGCATTGAAAACAACACAGGAAAATTTGGGTTCATATGGTCTAAGTGAAATTAAAGCAGTGTAATGGAATATGCATCGGCATCAAAACATCTTTGATATCCATCATTTTTGCTGTCATCAGGACATGAGTTACAGGACTGTATTTATGTTTAAAAATTGATGCAATGAGTAGTT